>NW_028142488.1:0-59802 GCF_055691185.1 Crinia signifera | reverse complement strand
TACCATAACGCATGCGATGGTATGCGATGCGATTTTGTGCTATAGTGTGCGATTGCATACAATTTTCAAATTGTATGCCATTGTACATGGCATACAATGCCATACGATGCGATGCGATTAAACATTGTATAAGCACCCTAATGGGTGCTTATACAATGTTAAGCACCCTAATGGGTGCTTACGATGTTAAATGCACCCCCACGCCACCCACCCACTCTAACGTGAACCCGAAGCGTGGCGAGCGCAGCGGTACGCGTCCTACGACCTTTTCATACCCCCATATTCCACGTCGGCGTGGAGTTGAGAATAGAAAGCCGCGCGAGGGGACGCGGACACCTGTGAAGCCCGCCAGGGGACGCGGATACCTGTGAAGGTATCCGCGTCCGCTCGCCACGCTTCGGGCTCGCTGCGCTCGCCACACTTTCTATTCTCAACTCCACGCCGATGTGGATAGTGGGGGTATGAAAAGGTCGTAGGACGCGTACCGCTGCGCTCTCCTCGCTTCGGGTTCACGTTTATAGTGGGGCTTGTTCTTAAAATACGGGGACCCCTATTCATTTTGTCCCCGTATTTTGGGAACCTGACCTAGCCCTGGAGCCTGGGGCTGGTTTTAAAAAATACAGCGGAGCTCTGTGCAAATTGTTCCAATTTTTTTTAGAACCAGCCCTGGCTCTTTGAGTCTCGTGCTGGTTACGGCTGTGGGGGGACCCCACGCCATTTTTTTTATTTATTTAAAAAAAAATTGTACACACTGCAGCCTGCGAGGGGACGCGGATTACTTTATGTGTATTGCGAGCACAGCGATTGCTGCAAGGGGACGTGGAATACATGTAAAGTAATCAGCGTCCCCTAGCAGGGCTCGCTACACTCTCCACGCTTCGGGCTTTGGCGCTTGCTGTGCTCGCCACACTATATAAAATCAACTCCATGCTTAGTGGATAGTGGAGTAATGAACAGGTCAGAAATTGCATCAAATAGGATGCAATATCTCATGCAATATCTCCCGCCAGGAAACTAAACCAGTACCAAAAACATTTTCAATATATTAAGCCACAAACAGTAATGTCCCCTGCACCATATGCCCCACACTGCAATGCCCGTGATACACTCTGCCCTACAGTAAAGCTTTTACACACTGGGTGTCGTGTTCATTGCCAGGGGTTTCATGCTCTTGGACAGGTGTCATACTCATTGCCAGGGGTTTGTAATACTTGTATCCAGGGGTAATGCACGTTGCCAGGGGTGTGATATTGTTAAACATTTAAATAAATCCAATGTTCTTACAGGGAAATTTTAGATTTCTGAATTTAAAAAATAAATTGAAAAAAAGCTATGAAATTCCATAGACAAAAAACCTTACGGTTTCACATGTCCCATTAAGGCTTCTTACACATGATCTGGCATTTCTGAAACCTGTTGTAACTCTTCCACTCAAACGCCAAAAAGCAATGAAATTACGATCATTAAGGCTGACGCCTTAATGGACGTGTTCCTTGCACAATACAGATATGGTACGCCATCACAGCCTGTGGGTAAGTGCAGATTCAGCACTCTCACAGAGTGAGATTGCTGTCACTCACACAATGGTGGAGCTGCTAATTCACAGATTTGTGTGCTCATTGGAATACACACATGCAGTCTATGCAACTGAAGGTCTGAGCAGTAAACAGAGCCGAGAGGATGGGGAAAAAGTGGTTTTGATTGGGGTAGGAGGCAGTGTGGTGCAGATGGGGAGGAATAGAAATGCGTAGATGGTAGGAAGGCTAAGCAGCACTGATGGGGGACTAACGAAGCAGATGGGTGGAAAACTGTGGCACGAATTGGGGAAAGTAAGGCAGAGTGATGCGATCGGTTGGGAAACAGAGGAGCAGTTGGAGGAAAGACAGCACTGATGGGGGAGGGGGTTCGGAGCAAAGGGGATAAAGGGAAAACAGAACAGCGTAGATGGAGAGGGGAGACAGCAGTACAGATGGAAGGAAACTGTCATGGATGAGGCGGGCAGAGCAGCATGGATGGAGGGGGAGACAGAGTATCGCTAATAGAGGGGAAGCCAGTGGCACAGATAGAAGAAAACAGTGGCATCTGTGTGGAAAGACAGGGCAGGGCAGATGGGAATAGACACATTGTTGTGGATGAGGGAATCCACACAGCAGTAGGTATCGGGGAAGACAGAGCAGCATGAAGGCGTACGGGAGAAGAAAGAGTAGATGCATAGTAGTTGGGAGTATTATAGTTTTTGCAATTATGAAAGATGTTTCTGGTAACTGCATGTGAATACTAAATGAAATGGATATAGGTAGTGAGTGTGAAAGATGTTGGACCCTCAGTGGGATAGTTCTAGTAATAGTGTTTATTCTAGCACCCGCTATCTTTGAAAACCCATGCAGTTCCTCTACCCTGTCTGGGGTGTTGCTGTCTGCTGTAGTGTTTCTAGCACAGGTCTGGTTTGCAGTGCTGATATACAGATCACACTAGAAGCACTACAGCAGACAGCTACACCCCAGGCAGGGAAGAGGAACTGCATGAGTTTTCAAAGATGGCGGGTGCTAGAATGAACACTATAGTAACTCAGTGGGCTAGACCGTTTAGGTGATTGCAGGTACTTATTAGGATGAGTGCGCCACATAACTGCTCAGACCTTCAGTTGCATAGACTGCATGTGTGTATTCCAATGAGCACACAAATCTGTGAATTAGCAGCTCCACCATTGTGTGAGTGACAGCAATCTCACTCTGTGAGAGTGCTGAATCTGCACTTACCCACAGGCTGTGATGGCGTACCATATCTGTATTGTGCAAGGAACACGTCCATTAAGGCGTCAGCCTTAATGATCGTAATTTCATTGCTTTTTGGCGTTTGAGTGGAAGAGTTACAACAGGTTTCAGAAATGCCAGATCATGTGTAAGAAGCCTTAATGGGACATGTGAAACCGTAAGGTTTTTTGTCTATGGAATATATATATATATATATATATATATATATATATATATATATATATATAATAAAATGGCGGAAGGGAAAACCACCACAACCGTACATATGAATACAATTTTCGGTACTTGTTTCCTAGCACGGCGCCACCGTGATTGTATCCATCGGGTCGGAAAAATTGCGTCCATCGCATACCAACCAAATCGCATGCGATGCGATCGACCCGATTTTTTCATTGGAATCAATGTAAAATGGTCCCTGAGACCCGATTTTACATTGATTTCAATATAAAAAGCCCCAAACCCCCCCCATTTTAATACCAAACCCCCCATATGTTTGAAATGCCCCCCCCCCATTGTTAACGCCACCCCACTATTGACGTCAACCCGAAGCGTGGCGGCGGTACGCGCCCTCAAACCTTTTCATACCCCTACTATCCACGTCGGCGTGGAGTTGATTTTATAAAGTGTGGTGAGCGCAGCGAGCCACCGAGCCCGAAGCGTGGCGAAACCTGTGAAGGTATCCGCGTCCCCTCGCGGGCTTCACAGGTATCCGCGTCCGCTCGCTGTGCTCGCCACGCTTCGGGCTCGTTGCGCCCGCCACACTTTATAAAGTCAACTCCACGCCGACGTGGATAGTAGGGGTATAAAAAAGGTCGGAGGACGTGTACCGCCGCCCCTCGCGGGCTCGCTGCGCTCGCCACGCTTCGGGTTGACGTCAATAGTGGGGTGGCATTAACAATGGGGGGGGGGTGCATTAAACATACTTTTTAACCATATTCAATGTGAAATGGGCCATATTGGCCCATTTCACATTGTCACCTATGTAAAATCGGGTTGATCGCATCGCAGGCCATTATAATGGCCCGCGACCGACGCGATCAACCCGATTTTCACTTTAAAAATAATTTAACATTGTTCCCTATGGGAAAATCGCGTTGATCGCGTCAGTCGCATTGCGGCCCCTTAGGGGCTGCGATGGACGCGATCAACCCGATTTTGTCTTTCACCGGCAAATTAGCTGGTGATTGACACAAAATCAAGTCCATCGCGTTGATTGTATGCCTTAAGTGCCTTAACCTTAAGACATACAATCAACGAGCTGGGCGGAGTGCTAGGTAACAAGTACTTAATTTTCAGCAATGGATATCTATACCAGGTTGAACTAGATGGACGCAAGTCTTTTTTCAGCCTTACCTATTATGTAACTATGTAAATTTTAACAGCATAAGTTAGTGCCCTTAAAAAAAGAGAGTTATCTTTTTTTCTTTTTTTTTCTATGGTTATCCATAAACCTAGGGAGCACCACCAAACACAAACAAATCTATGTACGATATTTATATCCTTAAACATGCAAAAGTTGGTCTTAAAATTTACTATAATAATTTTTCAGTCAAGCCATAGTCTCTTTCTTTAAACTTGTATTTACTGTAAGCTGTATACAGTATAAACTGTTCTGAATTGACAGTACTTAAAGTCAGTGCAGAACACTGTGATCATAGTATGAGATAGTAAATGTGACTACAAAACTTGTGACGGGCACATCTTTATGTTTGTGAAAAACAATTACTTATTGATCAGTGTAAGAATTGTTCTGTCCTGTTTTAGTAAGTATATTAACCACTATAGAGCAGAAAATAAAAAAAGCTAATAGGCAATACTAGTAATATTGATTATAATACAGCAAATCAAAGGCCGCTGCATGAATCTTAAATTTTACCGTGCTTCTCTTATTCCCACGTCGAACCCAACCACATCATAAAGCAAAATTTGTCTATGTATAAAATTAAAATTCAATGTACTATTGTTTGAATGTACAAATTTTTGCTAGCTGGAGTAAGCTTTACTTTTTTCCACAGCAATAAGTTAAAAATGCAGAGAAATAGGGAATTATTTAATGTTTACATTTCTTTTTTCTTATGCTGCAGCCCCAATTGGGGGTTGTGCACAGTGGCATATGTGTGTGTGTGTGTGTGTGTGTGTGTGTGTGTGTGTGTGGGGGGGGGGGGGGGTTTGGTTGGGTGCCAGCTCCACATGGGTGCAGTGTTATGGCATAGTACCTGTAGGATGCAGGGGAATGCCGGTAAGTGAAGCACTCTGCTCCCTTAATGAGATGAGGTATCCTGTGACTGCCGGCTGCTGCAGCCTGTGTCGGTCTGTGACAGGCAACGGGACCAGCATCATGAAGAATTCACCCTCCTCTCCCATTACCACACTTAAATTATATAGACTGGAGCAAACTTTACATTTAACCTAAAATTCTCACAGTAAAGCACATTACAGTGAGGCTTTAGATTGATTATTAAGTCTGCCACAGTCTGAGTGAGCGGAGAATTGAAAGAAGAACTTCCCTGCTGTGTCCGGACACCTTCTCCTGGACATAAAGCCTGCTGCCTGCCACCACCACCATCGGCATCAGGAGGACCTGGCACTCTGACTCCTATCCTGTGTCAGGTCTGAAATTCCTGTAAGCTGTAAGTTCAATTGGGAAACAGGCACATGAGGGATTCACAAAATTTCTAGTTATGCCACTGGTTGTGCAAGAATGGTATTTATATAGAGAGGAAGGAAGTGACGCTCAGAAACAATGCTTTCTCTAGATGTCGTTACTTGCCTTATTACCTAATGGAGAAATGGAGAAAAGCAGGACGAGTCTCTCTACCTGATTCCCCCCCCCCCCCCCCCTCCCCCACTGGCTTTGTCAACTTTGTTTTGCTAATATTATCTTACAAACTTAAATGCAGTTTGGCTATCATAGACACATTTTTATATAAAAAGCACTGGTTCAGAATATTATTTATAATATTTTATTGAAAGTTTGTAATATGCAGTAGCTTACGTGTATACTTTAGAGCAGAGAAGGGAAAGGGGGGCCATGATAGAAACTTTCAAATATATCAGGGGCTTTAACAAGGAACAGGTGGGAAACATTCTTCACAGGAAGAGGAGCAACAGAACACGAGGACATGCACTGAAACTAGAGGGAGGAAGATTCAGGGGAAATTTGAGGAAGAATTACTTCACTGAAAGCGTAATAGATAAGTGGAATAGCCTCCCATCCAGGGCCGGACTGGGAACAAAAATCGGCTTTGGCGTTTTGAGCACACAGGCCCACCTGCAGCAAGCGGGGCCCTTGCGCGGCTATGCCGCGCAGTGAAAAGGGGGCGTGGCCTCACAAAAAGGAGGCATTACACATTATTGAACACACCATAATGCCCATTACCACATTATGGAACACACCATTATGCTCATTACACAATATGGAACACACCATAATGCCCATTACCGCATTATGGAACACACCGTTACACTCATTACACAATATGGAACACACCATTATCTCAATTACACATTATGGAACACACCATTATGCCCATTTCACATTCCTTGTGGGGATTAGTTTTTGGGATATACTGGCAGACATAGGAACGCTACATAGGTGCTGTATTGGTAGCAGGAACCTCCAGATCAGCCAGGAGAAATACTCAGTACATAACATAAGCACAGTGTGTCACCCCAGAAATCAGGGGTACCCCGTTTTAAACCCCATCAGGGGTCTGCATCGTTTTAACATTGGTGGCCAGTGCTGCCCTAATCTAAAATGGTGGACATGTTCCCAGCCTGGGGGTCGCTAGGCAACCAGCCCATCCCCACCACTTCTAAGTGGGATCCCGGGACTGACCTTTGCTCCCTGGGGAGCGTGCTAAGAGAGAGCCCTTGTCATTGGTGGCTCAGCGGGGCGCCAACAGAGGAGGGACGTCCCGGCCTGTTGCTGGGGAGAAAAGGCTGTAGCAAGTCCACCCAGGAGGAGGGACGGAGAACGGCGCGGGAAGAGCTGGAGAGAGGTTACCTGAGGGAGAGAAGCGGGCGTACGGCGTAAGCAGTGGTCCAGGGCGACGCCGTGAGAAAGCTCCACAGGGGAGACCGGTGCCCAGCAGCTGACGGGGACCGAGAGACGATCGGAGGGCGAGGACCAGTGTGCAGCAGGGCGGAAGGCGTGAGGTGTGTGACACGGCGAGAGAGAGACGCCACCGTGACTTCCCTCAGCGGTGTACCTGGCGGTGAGTGACAGCCGGTGGGCTAAGGAGAGAAGAGGCGCCCGGCGTCCCACAGACTGAGCGCGGCCCAGAGACGGAGCTAAGGAGGGGAGAAGAGAAGCCGCAGCGGAGGCCGGAGAGAGGGTACAGTAAGCCAGCGCAGCTGGGGGTCCCCTGCCCACTAATCCCAAGTGCCCAGCAGTACATCCCAAGTGCCCAGCAGTACATCCCAAGTGCCCAGCAGAGCATCCCAGTGCCCAGCAGAGCATCCCAGTGCCCATCAGTGCATCCCAAGTGCCGATCAGTGCATCCCAAGTGCCCATCAGTGCATCCCAAGTGCCCATCAGTGCATCCCAAGTGCCCAGCAGTTGTTCCTGTGGTGTGCCTCTGATGCATTTGCGACTGGCAGGAGCTGGCAACAGAAGCAGAGACTCAGCCCCAGTACCAGCTGTATGAACCAGGCTACACCGCTTCCTCCATACTGACCATACCCCATGTCGGCAACCTTAGGGACAGGGCTCCCTAACTAATCCACCAGTGACCTGGTGCAGAGAACACTATACTCCTAGTCGTTGTGTCGGGCCACAGTTTCTACCAGCAACACCGGAGGGGACCTTTCCCTTTCCTCTGTGACTTGCTTCAAGTATAAACGCAGGACACAAGTTCCCGGATCCCAAATTTAGTGTTAGGTTTATTATTAATAGGGTGCACCTAGGACAAATGGTACCTAGCTTTAAGCGTTGAACTGCAGTTCAGGGGCTGGTTAAGAATTGGCATATGGACACTTGTGGTTATTTATACTGAAAGTGAATCATTGCATATAGTATTCACCGCCATTTAGTGGGGAACCCTTGCGAAGATTTGTATGTTGTAAATCTCTGGGGGCGGAGTGTATCGTGCGAATTGTGGCCCGTCCGTACCACGGGCGGCCCCATCGCGCACCATATCTTCCTGCATTGCGTCTTCTTATCATACGCACATTGTTGCCTAAAGTTATTTATAGAAAACGGTGTATTGCCTTTCTTGTGGTGGTGCTGCGCGAGGTGCGGCCTACGGTGCCTTAGTGACCCCATGGCGCACAGCATCATATAGGTGGAAATTCCTCTTAAATCTTTGTTCATATAATGTGAATTGTTCTTATTTCATTTCTTGCAAATGTGTTTATTTGTTGTGAAATATTCTTCATCATTCCTCAACGCGGTGATCCAGTTTCCTTGGAGCTAAATAAAATCTTTGATCACCGTCCTAACGTGTAGTGACCATTTTGTGGGGTGTTTTGGGGTATTGTCTCCCTGGGGTGCCCTTGTCCCTCCGCCCTCTGAATTGCAGGTGAGTGAAGCAGGCAGGGAACAGCCGAGCGGTGTCAGAAAGGAGACCAGAGATACCAGGTATACAACTACACGTAGTCTGACAATATCACAACAGTACTAAAAAAATACTACAAACATGGGGCTCTTTCTGGAAGTGCTTGGGGGCAATGACCACGACATGACTGCGTTCCTTCCCGTTCCCTTCCCGTTCCCTCACCGTTCCCTCCCATCTGCCTGCCGCCTGAGGTCCATACCTTCCACTTCGCCATCTTTAATACTGACAAACAGCCGCGGGTCTGCAGCTGGGATGTCCCATATCTGCCCAGTCTACACATCACCTGAGCCGGCTACACCAGGGGATACGGTGCACTGCGACAGGCTTCAGAATAGCCGTGTCCTGATGCTGCAGAATAATCGCGTCAATATACGAATGACGCACACACGCGTGGGTGGCGGCATCGGCTCGGCAATACTGCAGAAAGTTCTCAATACTGAGATCTTTCTGCACAAAATCGGCCCTTCTGGCTTTTGCACAGTATGCCTGAGTTCGATACATGAAGGGACTATTTATAACACATTTACAGTACAGTAGGTCAGTTACAGTATACGTATTTAATACACAAAAAATCCTGCTTTCATACTGTATATAACTTTACATGCCTCTGCATGACACAGATGCTAATGTGTCTCATTGTTTTGGTTTTCACTACTCAATGGCACCCAGGATGCAATGCTTGCTCTGTGCAGGATACATGTGGGCTCACCATTTTTAGTCTCTCCGTACTCCCCTCTATGTCTTCAACCAGAAGAGCTGGGCCCTAATGACATGGGGAACTAAAAATACTCGTGGCCTGGTTAGACAGACCACTGGCCACTAACAGGGAAATGATGTGTATAGTCTGTAGAGTGCTCCCATTTAAAGTCAGCCGTAGCATTGTTGGAGAAACCGGAGTCGCAGGAGCGTCTCTGACACTCCCAATGTTCACTGTTTTACTACACTTCTTTACTGTCCAAATGTTCTACACTACTTTACTGTCCCAATGTTCATGTGCTCGAAATATTCAGCATCTGCGATGTGAAGGTATTACACGGCTTGTATTGCACAGTACAGTTGGAGCTGCAGCGATGTTCACGGGGATGAGACGCAGGAGCATCTCATACTGTAGTACATGTAAGCGTGCTCCACTCGGCCTAATGGTGGGGTTCCATTGGTATATTAATCTGCCACTAGATTGGTGGAGCATTAGCTACCCAGAGATGGTGATTTGTATTGCATGGTGAGCATCCACTCCCCTTGGCGGAAGGGAGCAAAAGTAGAAAAGTGGATCGCCAAAACCTTTGCTACAGTGAGCTGGCGGAAATGAGTACATCTGTACTTAACCATTATGCTATGGTAGTTCATTCTCTAATGAATGTTTTTATGTAAGGTACTGTATACAGTGCGTCCACATTTATCTAATTTTTCCTGACACTCCCAGTAAACGACTGGGTCCATTAACTTGCATACAGCCAGCGATGAACAATAATGCTGGATTTTATGGCCTTGTTCCTGCGTACTGTGCGGTCTATCGATTATCACCAAGCCTGCAAATTTGCAGTTGTCCATCAGGTCTGAATAACCCCCTTGATTCCAATGGCTTCTCAAAATGGCCCCAGTAGTTAATGGACCAATATGTGAAGGGTGAAAAAAAGCCTTTTAGGCTGTACTCACACTTCATGGATGTTCAACCAGGTGTGGATTCTTCCCTGGATATTCCTTGACTGCTCTGATAGGAACAAAATGGAATTATCAAGGTTCCACGGTCCAACGCTCCAATGGTTCAGTGTGGGGTATTATGGGTGGCGTGACTTTCACCGGCTGGGTGAATGGTCATCATTGTCCGGTGCCTCAGCCACCTAGTATCACCTATAGAGCACTCACACACTGAGGTGTTTGATGAGGGGACTCACACATCCATGTACAGTCCCCAAGTCAGTGCTATAGGGAGGGAGAAGAGCTAAAACAAACAAAGAGTACTCACACCAGAGTTCTTGTCACCTTGATGGACGTTCGTCTGCACCTATAGGGGGAGAACACAACCTACCTGTCCTACAACCTTCTCTAACACAGTGCCGACTAACCTGCACTCAGCTAACCATTACTACATAAAATTGCTAGGTAACTAATACCTCAGAACATCAAAATCTAACACATTTAAGCATGATTAGTAACCTCAAACTTGCAAACATTAACAAGGGGTGACAAAGTTCAGATGTATAGTGTGAGCTTACTTACCAATACCTTATCCTTCCCTTCACTTAGGGCTGCCTCACCCACAAACAGCCATTCGTGGAAGTTTATAAGGAACAGCTGTTCCCTTTTCATTACTCAATCCTGGCCCTGCGAAGAGCTGCCACAAAGCCCAATGTTCCCAGAGGCAGGACCCTTCAGGAGAGGGTGAAGATCCCCAAGATTTACCCAAGTACTTGTTTAGGCCTTAAGAGGCCTAAAATGACAGACAAGCCTTAAGATGGCTGGCAGGCCTTAATAGACCTATTTGGAGTGTACAGGCACAGGCCTAAAGCCTGAGGTGAGGACAGGCACAGGGGCCTGAATTGAGGAACAGGCCTAAGCCTGACTAAATCTAGCCTACGGGTCTTGTGGCAGGGTACTGGGCATCGGGCCTAAACACCCATTTAACAGGTCCACGGGCCTGGAGGGCCCGACTAACATGCAATGGGCCTGGACAGCCTGACAAGTAAATGTCCAGGGCTTGACTGAACTTCCCACAGGCCAAGAAGGCCTGACCATGCCCATGGGCATAGTGCCCAGACACTTGGTGGTCTAGGGGGATTATAAATTGGTGGAGGCCACCCACGGCCACTTACCCGGGGTGCTGGGAGAGGCTGCAGCAGGGAGCTTCCGGTCTTACTGATGGCTCTTCTAGCACCTCTGTTGCTGGTTCCGGGTCCTCCACAGCTACAGGGGATTCTTCTGCTGCTCACAGCACTGCTCTGGCCTCTTCCGGCACCATCGCTGCTGCCGCCTGTTCTTCCGCCGTCACTGCATCTGCTGCTGGGCTTCTTCTGGAGCTCTTTCCTGCTCCCTCTCCACTATCAAACTGCCTGTTCTCACTCTATTATAAGATGCTAGGAGAGAGCAAAGCTATGATGTTGCAAGCCCTGATTGTCTCACCCCAGCCTCTCCTTATTGGCCACCCAGCCGCGAGCGCTGATTGGCTCGCACTGGGTGTGCCATTCAAAATGCTGAAAGCCGACTGGAGGAAGTTGCATCCTTTCGGATGCAACTTCCTCCAGGCCCAGGATCCGCTGCTGCCGCTGAACTTGATGCCATGAAGGGGCCCTGCCTGGAGGGAAATGGAGGTAAGCGCCCTCCACCTCCTCCCTAGTACGGCACCCCTTCAGGTCCCCTCATAAATGCACAAAAGCAAACTTGCTTTTTAAAGTTGGCTACTTTCCAATAAGAGATTCTTGTTATCTAAAGGAACAATTAAAATCTTGCAAACTTGTTAATTTAGTGATTTTTCATTTTTGCCACTGAAGTATAAAAAATATGTTACAGAAGGAAATCAGGCTGTATCATTTAATATGGCAGTTGTGCTCAAAATAGATTCACACTGTTGTTAATTTACATTCTTCCTGCTGTAAAACCTGTTCCCTAAGGAAGTTTGTGTTTTCAATAAGCCATGAACATGTTTCCAAGCATGAAGTCCACAGCAAAGTCTTTTGGAGTTTTTCCTTAGTGCAATGATTCTGCTCTGTTGTCAGAAAACATTTCATTATTGAAAACATTTTTGTGGAGTACAATCTGGAAGGGATTTTCCCCAGTCATTTCCATTTCTCTCACCACTATACATTATTTCATTTATTTTAATCTGATTATTGCAAATCCACTATAACACTGAATATTTCATTTCTGCCATATAAACATAAAATATTGATGAAAATAATCAAAAACACTTCACCGTAATGCTTGTTCATTTTGTATAGAACTGTGTTCGAATTACTTGACCAGAAAATAGTTTATTTAAAATAAATATGGAATAAAAATAAACATTGATGATATCTTCATGACACTTTATTATAATCATTTTGTATGGTAAAGCAATAAAAAAAATATTTTATATATACTGTATTAGGTTTATTTTTGTTAGTGTTCATGACATCACCTTAGATAAAATGCATCGCAGTAATCACATAAAAACATGAATAATAACAAAGAAAATTATTATTTAATGATTAACTTTGTATATGATTGCTATAGTTGGCTAGTAATTACATCTGTATTCATTACAATTATTCTCATTTATGCATTAGTACTGTTTTGATCTAATATTGAACAATACCTTATATTTTCAAAATACCAAAAGAGCAATATTTCATCCACTTTTTGTTCCATACTTTGTAAATGATTGCATCATTTAAAAAAACATCCGAGATTGCCTAACATCCAACATGGCCAGCCATCTTGCACTCCCTACTTCCTGTCCCATATGTGTAAAACATAGTAGTGGCCTCATCCCTTTACTGTCTCTCATACCTGTGCTGATTCACAGAGCAAAAAAGACTACACAATGCTGCAATATTGATCTAAGGCGGGCTTCCATCTCTATCCATGGTAACAGCTGTTAGAGACAGAAGTGGATACAATCTGGAAGGGGGTTTTACTTATGTTGGGGGATGCCTTTGGGTTCCACTGGGGCAGGGGTGGGAATATTTGTAAGTTATTTGGGGGATTATGGTAAGAATTGTTTCCTTGATGGAGATTTAAGGGTCTCGAGTGCAATGAAATTAGAGATGAGCACGTTCGGATTTGGGGAATCTGAGCACCCCCAAATACCCCCATTTTGGGCCTGCTTTCGAGCCTATTCGGGTTTTCTCAGGCTCGGAGCATGTGTTTCTGGAGCTCGCGAGATCCCACTGTTGGATATCGTGAGATCCGAACCCTATAAATGGGCGGCCGGACAGGCAGCATTTTCACTCTACCCTTGGAGATTGAAGAGGGAGCACATCCTGGCCATCTGCCCACCCGCCCGCTCACTCTCCTGCCTGCTTTCCACTGCCTGTGTACCTGTGCCTCACATACTGTATATAGGCTTAGCTGTAGTAGTTCTAACTAATACAGCTCCTTCCTTCTGTTTTTTGTATTCTAATCTAGTGGCACTGACAGTCTGTGCCTGTGTCTCATAGTTCTGTAGTAGCTTTAACTACTACAGTTCTGTAGTCCAGTCCAGTCGCACTATCAGTCCACTTGGTTAGTACGGCACTGCTGCTGCATAAGTGCATACTGCCATTAAGTACACTGATATTGATATATATCACAGATTAAGTCCAGTGGTACAGCCAAAAGCTGTACACCATAAAAAAAGAAAGCTTTATTTTTCAGATTGTTTTTCCTGTCTCAACCGTGTGTGTCTAGGGTGTGTGTGTGGGGTGTGGTATGGGACTCCGACAGTCGGGATCCCGACTGGCTAGAGTCAGACAGCATGGCGAGTGCAAAAAAGCCCCTTGCGGGCTCGCTGCGCTCGCCACGCTGCGGGCACGGTGGCTTGCTACGGGAGCCACCTATTCTATTCTCCCTCTATGGGGGTCGTGGACCCCCACGAGGGAAAATAGCGGGTGGCCGTCGGGCACCCGGCTCTCAGCGTTTTGACAGTCGGGATCCCGACGTCGGGTAAATGATTGTCGGGAACCCGTCCGGCACCCGTGTGTGTGTGTAAGGGTACACTACTCTCCTGTGAAGGCCGAATAATATTTTTCCAATAAAGGTATAATTAATCTAATCCCTTTAATTTTTTCTGTCTCTGCCGTGTGTGTGTAATTTGGGGGTACACTACCCTCCTGTGCCACATATTTTATAACTCCAGAAAGATAATGGAGAACAAAAATATGGAGGCTCCAATAGTGAAAGAACAAAAACCACTTCCTCCGAGTTCTGAAACTGCTGCCACTAGTCAATAAATAGAACATAAAATGCCATCAACATAGTCTACCATGGCCGATGCCTAATGTCATCGTAGATGGCATGTCAAATCCAAAATGGCAAAGTTCTGTACGTTAAAGAAAAAAATTAATGTAAATACTTTGAGGAGTCCACAAAAAAACCCCACAACAAACAACTCTGCCTTCTTAAGTCATGGTATCACATATCCCCAAGTAGAGTCCAAGGGTGTTGGCGGTTGCGATGACTGACCTTCCCATCACTGTACCGGAAGAGGCTCCTTCCACCATTTGCAGCAAGCCCTCTGCATATGCTGGAAGGATCACCCACAGTCCAGTTCCTGATTTTGAAGTTGTCAGTGTTGTACACCAGGAGGAGGAAATTTATGTAGCTGGCACTGAGGAGGAAGTTGACGAGGAGGAGGATGCTGCTGGATTATAATATTTTTATCCAGATCTGGACGACAATTGTCTCGCTATATGTAGCTTATGTAAAGCTGCAATAAGCAGGGGTAAGACCATTGGCCACCTAGGGACATCCTCGCCTATGCGTCACCTTAAGTTAGTTCATAAGTCACTGTTTAGTTCAGAAACTGTGGCTAGGACCATAAGCAGTCCTGGAACAACAAATCCATTGATCCTGTTGTATCCAAGCACCTGCAAACCACACCAGCAAGTCCCTCATCAATTTCCTACTCCATCCGGAATGGAGGTAGTCCTGCAGGCTATGTCACCAGCATGACTCCTCTTCCATCCAGGATTCCTCCAGAGGAACCTGCAGCAGTAAGCCTACTGCTGCTGCCACTGCTGCTGTTGCTGCTGGGAGTCAGTCATCATCCCAGAGGGGAAGTGGTAAGACCGCTATGTCTTTCAGTAAGCAATTGACCATCCAACAGTCATTCACCATGAGGACAAAGTACGAGAGCACTCATCCGATGGCAAAGCAGATAACTGTGGCCTTGACAGCTATGTTAGTGTTAGATGTGCGTCCGGTGTCCACCATCAGTGGAGTGGGATTTAGACGGTTGATGGAGGTGTTGTGTCCCCAGTACCAAATCCCATCTAGATTCCACTTCAATAGGCAGACAATACCGAGGATGTACAGAGACGTTCGAAAAAATGTCCTTGGTGCCCTGAAAAATGCAGTTGCACCCATTGTCCACTTAACCATGGACATGTGGACAAGTGGTTCAGGGCAAACTAAGGAAATTGTGTTTTAGTCCTGAACAGAGGAATATTATCCCATTTCTCCATAGGAAACTGCTTCAACTGTTTGGTGGGTTTCCTCCCATGAACTGCTCACTTTAGTCCACAACATTTTGATTGGATTATGGTCAGGACTTTTTTACTTGCCCATTCCAAAACATTAAATGTATTCTTCTTAAATCATTATTTGGCTGAATGACTTGTGTGCTTTGCTGCATACCCATATTCTCTTGAGATGCAGCTTATGGACAGCTGTCCTGACAATGGGGCAGATGTATGATGTGTCGATATGGGGGAGAAGGGTATCAGCGCACGTTATGTGCGCTGATACCGCTTCTCCCCCATGTATGAAGCGGCCGGGATGCGGTAATTTATGGACAGGGGCGCTATGCGCCCCTGTCCATATCGGCGCTGCTAACAAAATGATAGCAGGCCGAATGTATGAACGGTCAGCATCGCTGACTGTTCCGCACGAAGCTGGGTTTGGCTTCGCCAGCATCAGGCTGGCGAAGCCCTATCTAAACAGCAGGGACAGCGCTGTCCCTGCTGTTAGGTCTGGGCTGCGCTGGGGATCTCGTGTGAACAGCGAGATCCCGCGCATGCCCAGTGCGGCCGGCCGGGGGACAGGAGATAGCGCATCAGTATTAACTGATGCGCTATCTCCAGAAAGGGACATCGCCGGAGGGGGGGGGTTAACGCTCCCCCACTTCGGCAGACAAGATGTTAATACATCTTGTCGATGTCCCTTCCTGCTTTGCCTCGCTATTGAGGCGAAGCAGGAAGTATCATAGCGGCGCAAATACCATTTATGTTTAGTGTCATTCTGATGGTGGGCTCCTAAACATTAAGCTTATTTGAGAGACATTCGGTTGCTTAGTGGTTGATTGGGTTCCTATGTGACCTTGTGGACTATTATACTGTATGCCTTGCTCTTGGCATAAGCTTTGTTGGTCAACCACTCCTGGGGAGGGCAAACATGGTGTTGCCTTTCCTCCTATATGTCTGTTGATTGATCTTTAGAGATGGTTTTGTTACATTTTCCAGTCTGAAAAGAATCAACAGCTCTTCTTCTGAGGTCCTCTGAATCCTCCTTTGTTCTTGACATGATACGATTCGTAAAACATGTTGTGAACATCAGATTTCCTAGATCCCTGTACTTTTAAAAAGACAGATTTTATCTTACAGATTTTAATTCAAATTTCAATTTCAATATATATGTCCAAAGCACATCTAATTTTTTTCTCATTTGTTTGATTCGGTTCTTTTTATCTAGTGTTAATCAGAGTTGGATTTAGGACAAATTTAAACAGAAAAAAAGAAATACAGGACTACTGTATACAGAATGGGACATGCAGTTAACTGGTATATGGAGCAATATGGAGGTTTCAATGCTTTAGAGGTGCACTTGAGGGAAGGTGGCTCGCTCATCTGCCACCGGACTATTCCCAATCCTAGTTAATGTTAATAGTAAATAAACAAATGTTGGGAAAACTTGAAATCAATCCTCTCAATTACTTTTGTGTCAACCATTGTCATGTAGATTATTAAACCCAGAGGCGTAAGTTTGTTACAGTTGCCCGGAGGCAAGATACATATTGGTGCCCCCCCCCACACACACACACATACGCTCACAACCCTATATAAAATATATATTTCTGTTAAGAAATATAGATAAATAGATAGATAGATAGATAGATAGATAGAGAACACATATATATTTCAGAACTCAGCCACAGAAGCAATATCGTTGGCTTTTAAATAACTGATTTAAACTTCCAGGGAGAGGAGAGGTGCCCCCTTGGGAGCAGGAGCCCGGCGGCAGATGACTCCATTGCCTCCCAGAGTTCTGCCTCTGATTAAACCTGTCAAACGTAAGCCTTATCAACTTTTCATCTATCGATCTTTTGTACCTATTGACTTCATGCATGTTAACCATATGGTGTCGACCTATTGATGACATTGTAGATCTATCCTCTGTATACCAATTGAGGCCCATACACACTAGGCAATCACTAGCCGATATGCTCTGACCTGTACTGGCAGTGTTTACCCCTGAACTTTCAGACAAATAGCATTCAGTATGCACACTGAATGATATCAGCATGCAATATTATTCAGTGAAGTCACTGGGACTTGCTAAGTGTGTAGGTCATTGGCAATATAGCCAAATTGACCTTCACGTTAATGATGCGTGATAGCATGAATCATTAACTATACAGATGGGTCAGGTCTCATCATTGCAGGGGATGGCGATGGCGATGCTAGCCGCCATCCCCCACCACCCGCCATCTGTACAGCGAAAGGGGACGCGCGCGCACGAGATGTGCACGCATCCCCTTCCAACGGCGCTTCCCCCGGGTCACCGCCTGCTTGTTGGCGGTCACCCGGGGTCCCCACAGCCTCCACGCACCCCCCTAACCCTGTCCGTCTCCCTGAAGCGGAGACATACAGGGTTCCCGTCGCCCCGCCGATGGAAACTGAGACGCACATGCGCGTGAGACGCACATGCGTCTCATACAGATGGCGAGCCGGGCTGCTGGCGGATCGCCAGCAGTGACGTTCTGGCGATTCGCCAGCAAAGAAGAGCCTCGCCCTATCTGTATTACGTGTACAGCCTAGAGGATATTGTAAAAGGTATTGCTCAAAAAGCCCTTTCTGAGCGATATACTTTAGAATATCCTCTAGTGTGTATGGGCCTTTATTAGAATCAGGCCCAATGTTCCATACTTGTAAATGTCAGAATATTTTGTAGACAAGATAAAACTCAGTTTGTGTGCTCACATTTTATAATGGAAAATGTAAAAAATATACATAAAACAAACTTAATAAGTTGTAAATGGATGTAGCATTAAGCCTAGAAGAACATTTCTGAAAACAAACAGGTATTGAAATATTTTTTACATTTAAAGATCTGGCAGCTCTAATCTGAGCGTCTTCCATCGCGCCTTCTGAAATCCTGCAATAGAATGGGGCACGCGCATGTTGACGCTCATGCCCCCAATTCTTGCCAATGGTCGTGAGAGCTTGTGAGACACTCACCCGTCCAAGTCCTGTCCCCATCTGCTAGATTGTCGCCCACCAGTGGCCCATCAGTAGAATGTGTATGTGTGTGTATATTTGCTGTTCATTTATAGTACTTACTTTTAAATCTGTCCTTTAAGGAGTTGGTTGGCATGTTGCCTTATTTGTGAAGGATGTGCTGATTGCTATTTGGCAGCAGATAATTCTGTAACTACAGTAACTGCTAGTATGTAAGGCTTCAGTGCTTGTCCAAATTGCTTAGGAAGAAAGCTGATTTTTAATCTTTAACAAGATTATAGATTGTATATGAGTTGAACCATCTATAAAATAATTGCTTGATTGTGCATAATATTCATACTTTAATACTTTACTATTTATATAGTATAAAATATTTCAACTAATTTTAGTAAATTACACATGTTACTGCTTTTAAAAAAAAATATGTTGGATTTTCCTGTTTCATATAGAAAATTGTTTTTAGATTTATTCTTTGATTAATACATTTAGATTTAAACCTTTGAGTACCAACATCTGAGTGATGTACAAAATATCCGCTAAAAATGCCAGCGTCCCTCACATTTGTTATATAAATCCAAATTAAAAATGCAAAACAGATTATATTTCTTATTCAAAGGTAAACAATACAAGTCATGATGAATAAAAATGTTTATTTGGTAAATGTCATACCTATTTTTAGTTGATGTTGCAAATCTGCTAAAAAAAGTAGAAGAAATATAACAACTTCAGAAAAAAGGAGACTCACAAATATTGTAAAATAAGTAAACCTACACAAAATGATTTTGTTAATGTAAGTATATTGGTACTGTAAATGAAAGTGTATATATACATTATGTGGATTTCCTGTAGATCCGTATTCTTCATGTTAATCCTGGGTAATAGTGTGCCGGATGGCCTCCTGACAGTCAGGAATTTGAAAGTCATTACACAGACGTCCGAATCCTGACTGTCCCACCCACAATAGTTGGGATCTCCTCGTGTTTTTTTAATTCTCTTTTGGACTCTCTTAGTGGATTGATATTTTGCCAATGGGGTCATTCCATGAAAACAGGGACATAAAGGTGATTTGTCAAAGTTGCCAGTGAAATTCAAATGAATGTTTCTTGAGAAAACAATGTACAGATGGAGCGTGGCCCATCTTTGCAGGGGATGACGGTAGATTCGCCAGCCGCCATCCCCTGCCAGCCGCCAGAGGGGACGCGCGCGTCCCTTACAATGGGGCTCCCCGCAGCCTCGCTGACTGTCGCCCCAGGTTCCGCCGCTTTGCCGCACCCCCCCTAACCCTGTCCATCTCCCTGAAGCGGAGACTAACAGGGTTCCCATCCACCCGCCGACAGGAAACTGGGACGCACGTGCGTGTGAGACACATGCGCGTCCCAGTCTCAATCACCGGCGCTCGCCAGTGCAAGGGATCTGGTGAGCGCCGGCCAAAGATGGGACCCGCTCCATCTGTATGTAGTATACTCTAGCGTCCTCCAGATACAATTCCTTAGAAAGAAGATGGGGAAAGATTTGTATTTCGTTAATCTCTAAGCAGATGAAGTTTCATTCGCAATGGTTGTTGCAAAGTTAGCAAAACCAAGAAAAGTTAAAGGAAAGATTTATTTACCACAAAGGCTTCCTGTGACAATTGAGTGACCTTCTTTACTATTCTATTTAGTTTAAATTTATTTAATTCATTTGACTCAGAGACGTGCACAGGGGTGTCCAGGCACCCCCTAATGTCCAACACAGAACAGTGGTGGATTGGCTTGCCAGGACAGTTTACTAGTGGGCTGGTCCCATAACTCCATCCCATAGACCACTTGGCCATCCATTCACACCAATCGATGGCCAACCGCCTTGCAGAGCTGCTGCAAACCAGAACCTTCCTGCACTCCAACAGCTTCGGGAGAAGCCGCTAAGGATGTAAATGTAATCCTGTGTGCCACAGTCTACTCCCCACCAGGAGATAAGACCGAGCCACTCCATTGTCATGGTCATCAGTACTCACCTGTGCAACCGCTGTTTAGGGAGGCGGAGCCTGAGGCCACTGACACAGCATGGTGAGCCATGAAGTCTATAAAATTGAGACATGTGTGGTGGGAGGATGAGAGTTTTGTGAATATACAGTGTGTGTGTGGGTGTGTGTGCATATACAGTGTGTGAGGGGAAAATGTGTGCATATACAGTATGTGAGGGGAAAATGTGTGTATATACAGTGTGTGAGGGGAAAATGTGTGTATATACAGTGTGTGAGGGGAAAATGTGTGTATATACAGTGTGTGAGGGGAAAATGTGTGCATATACAGTGTGTGAGGGGAAAATGTGTGCATATACAGTGTGTGAGGGGAAAATGTGTGCATATACAGTGTGTGAGGGGGGGAATGTGTGCATATACAGTGTGTGAGGGGGGAATGTGTGCATATACAGTGTGTAAGGGGAAAATGTGTGCATATACAGTGTGTGAGGGGAAAATGTGTGCATATACAGTGTGTGAGGGGAAAATGTGTGTATATACAGTGTGTGAGGGGAAAATGTGTGCATATACAGTGTGTGAGGGGAAAATGTGTGCATATACAGTGTGTGAGCGGGGAATGTGTGCATATACAGTATGTGAGGGGGGAATGTGTGCATATACAGTGTGTGAGGGGGGAATGTGTGCATATACAGTGTGTGAGGGGGGAATGTGTGCATATACAGTTTGTGTGGCATTATGTTTAATTCGCATTACGGTGTATGGGTTTATGTTTACTGGGCATTACAGTGTGGTCATTATGAAATATGGCATTATATTAATTGTGTATTGGTATGGTGTGTGGCATTATGTGTCATGGGCGTTAGTGTGTGGCACTATGGGGTTATTCTGATTCACTCAGGCACAATCACTCTCTAATGGACAAAACCATATGCACTGCAGGTTGGGCAGATGTAACGTGCAGAGAGAGTTAGATTTGGGTGGGGGGTGTACTTCAAACTGATATCTATATTGCAGTGTAAAAATAAAGCAGACAGTATTTAGCCTGCACAGAAACAATAAAGACTCAAATCTAACTCTCTCTGCATGTTACATCAGCCCCACCTGCAGTGCATATGGTTTTGTCCATTAGAGTGATTGTGCCTTTCCGAGTGAATCAGAATAATCCCCTATGTTTTATGGGCATTACAGTGTGTGTGTGGCATTATGTGTAATGGGCAATACTGTTTGTGGTATTATGTCATGGGAAATAGTGTGTGGAATTATGTTTAATGGGCATTACTGTGTACATTTTTACAGAGCATCTTAGATGCACTCTGTTCCTATTTCTGGTGTGTGTGAAGGAATGATTCATTCTGAAGACCATGTATATAATTAAGCTACCTATTTAGTTTGCATTGATGCCCAGTAGGTGATGATAGACACGCCCCTCCCATGGTGCAGCCCCTAACAAAATGGGCTGTACATGCCTCTTATTTGATGGTGTAACATTGGTTACTTGTGTGTAATGTTTGTTGCTTTTCTGTAAAAAAAAATTGGGGAAAAGAGATGAACAATCATAACTTTTTCAATACCCTTGTTTTAAAATATATGATATGTAATCCAAACACAGGTATTTTTATTTTCAGACCTTACCAATTAGCAGAAAAAATCTTTATCTGTCATGAACATTGTCTTTTTCATGTAACGTTTGTTACCCGTTTTCAATCCTCTATCTCCAAACATCAAACATCAAGATGCCAATCTTTGCATCAAAATTAAAACATATAATGTACCACACAAACACTTTGCACAAAAAATTCAAAACACATGCTCAAAAATGTATATTTCATATGATCTGTTTAGTCAAAATGTAATTTGTTACCATGTGTCAAAGATATATATCTCTATTAATTTTATATCTATATTCTTATTTCAATATCATCTCATAACCGCAACCATTTTGTAATGTAACTTGTTTTTTCTCTAGTTAAATAAACAGTGGGTAGGGATGGGGCAGTGGCGGCGCTGGGCCATGGGAATGCCCAGAATTTTATGGGCATCCCCATGAAAATGCATCCCCTCGCATGGTTGCGAGGGGCAATGGCAGTGGTGATGGGGGGGCTGGCAATTGTGCAGGCGGCATTACATGACTCTCTAAGCAACGGCTTTTCACTGCTTTGTCAATCAAAATCACCCACTAAAAGTGTTAAAATTACTTTCGTAATAGGTGTGAATCGCATATTTGTCCAAATGACTTCCATCCCTTCTGTATATGCTCTTTACTCCTACTAGGGTTGTGGACACTGTCAAACAAATACACATTCAATGTCTCACCTCTACTCAACCTTCTAATTTTAATTTTTTTTTTTTTATTATATTTACAGTAAATCTCTTCTTGTCCCTCCATCAGTGCCCAAGATTTTGCTTCCTTCTTTACATATGATAAAATCCTACATGAAATACTCTTCCTCAGCTAGTAATCTGTTAACTAACTGAAACATTTGGCATACTCTCTTCACAAAATGAGTTACATAATTACATATGTGTATCTCCGTATCTTCCCAATAATTCTCATCTTGACCCTTTTCTATTAAATATCAATGTGACCTGATTCAGCATGGATCACAAAGCCAAATCTTCTCAAATTTGGATTTGGGCAAGCAGCACAAAATCAAAATAATTGATCTAAAACCAGGTTCTATAGTATTTCACAAGTTGGCCAAAATAATGTGTCTTAATCTGGCAAAGGCAAACTACACCAACAAAAACTGGTCTACATGGCAAGGTGTTTGAGTTTTTAAAAAAAATTCTGCCGCCGCTGTCCACAGTGTCCGCTCAGCACTTCCCGGACACTCCGACTGCCCGCCACACTGCACCCAAACTTCCAGGGTGCTCAGTGCAGCCCGGACCCCATGCTGCCCACCTTGACATAGGTGTGTGCCAGCGGTGAAGCACCATTGGCACACACGGATTCGGTATGGAATACCGGAGGTAGTAATCCCGGCGGGAAAAATCCTGACTGCCGAAATCCCGACAAGGGGGGACGTGGATCGCCCCCCTTGCGGGCTCGCTGCGCTCGCCATGCAGCGGGCCCAGTGCCTCGCTACGCTCGGCACACTAATTTATTCTCCCTCTATGAGTGTCGTGGACACCCACGGAGGGAGAAAGTGTCAGGATTTCGGTGGTTGGGATTTTGAACGCTGGGATTCCGACCGCCGGGAAACTGACCGCATCCCGGCACACACCTGCTGATTGGACCCAACACATCATGTGTGCTAAAAAGCAAAGGCGATGTGCCGCTGATGGGTCTGATCCGACAGCTGGAGAAAATAAATCCATGGTCGGTGACCATTGAATGATTTCTCCTGGGCTCACAAATATAAATCAGTGGAGACTGACTTCTATTTGCAGGCCCCTGACCAAAGACAGGGTGGGTGGCTGACATCATGTGAAGTCAGCTGCCCGTCCCTGGCACACTGTGTCACCACCGCATTGACATGGGAATGCCCAGCATTTATATTGGGATGCCCATGAAATGTCACCACCACCCCCATCCAACCCCCCCCTATACGAGTGCCACGTAGACAGTGCATGTTGGCGAGGGCACTAGTACAGAAGCCCTGAACATGCACATAACCATTTATGTGAATGTGCAGGGCACAAACAGCAGCCCACTGTGTGAATGCCGAAGAAACTGTAATTAGGGACTTAGTACACAAAGCCATACGTTATTTTAGTCCTGCTTATGCAATTGCGACTGACTTTCCAGGAGCTATACATCAGCCCCTTTTGTGTCTGAAGTTTTGTCTGGTTACTGTACAGACTGACTAGAGCAGGGAATACTCAAATTGCAGCCCTTCAGCTGCTGTACTGACACAAACCAGCAGGTTCTCCTAGAGTTTTGGATTTAAGAAAACCCTAAAATATAGTCAAGGCATGCTCATACTGTATGTGTAGATCAGCAATATGAGGGCTGCATTTGAGCACACTGCTAGGCTCAAGGAATCCTTTTTAATTTAGTTTGAAAGAGGAAAAATATGTACTCGGTTTATAGTGCTACAGTGTCTAGATCTGGGATAGCCCACTCCAGTCCTCAAGAGTTAATGTTTTCCAGATCTCCTCACAGAATCACAAGTGAAGTATTTAGCGCCACCTGTGGATCTTTTAAAATGTGTCAGAGTAATGAGTGCACCTGTGCAGCAGCTAGGTTGTCTGTAAAATGTGAACTGTTGGTAGCTCTCGAGGACTGGAGTTGGCTACCACTGGTCTAGATAGACTGTCAATAGTTTGACACCAGAAAGATGTCATGCACAAGGTTGATACTGACAAAAGTCTGACCTTGTTTTTTACTAGTATAATTATGAACAAAATAATATAATGAGCAAGCAAACATGTAGAAATACTTTTGTACCATAATGTATTAACTACAAATATAGACTACTGTGCATAGAGGAATAAATATAAATATTTATTTTAAATCCTATTTTTTTTTAACCATAATTAGGTGTGAATATATCCATAGGATGTTCTGGAGGTCTGAATTATAACATGGCACACAGGGAGCAGGTAGTGCAGCTTATTATTTTATCAGAATGTTCTGTTGCCTGATCTTGCACTCTCACTAATACTTTCACGAAGGAAAATCTCATGTAAATTGGTTAAAATGAACAAAAGATTCTATTTTAGTCTGTTAAATTATCCATAGGCAATAAAATTAATGAGTATATCTGACAATAGGAACACAATTTATTTTTCTGTGGGGAAAAAAAAAAATGATGAACTACAGCAGGGATGCTTAAATATTTCTTGAGACCAACACTGTGCTTGTTGGAAGACCGACTTAAGTGTTAACTTATGTAAGTTTTCTGATTAATGGCTTTTTAATGTTTTTTTCAGCCCACTGAGAGGGTAAAAGACATATTTTTGTGATACTTGCAACTTCTCATTGATCACTGTGGAAACAAGGACATCAATAGTGTGCAGGGTTGTAACTAGTACCTTCCGGGCCGCATAGCAAAGTCTTGAAAGGGCCCCCCGCCACAGGTGTGGGGGGGGAGCCGGACCACAATCCCCTTCATTATGTAGAGCATGTCCACTGGAGGGGGCACAGAATGGCACTGTTGAAAAACTTAAGAAAAAGGGTGCAAGGGATGCCTTCTGGGCTTTTGGGGCCCCATAGCAGCTGCTTCCCTTGCACCCTCCATAGTTACACCACTGATGGTGGGCAGATGCACATGCGCAGGGTTATTTCTGCACATGTGCATACGCCGGGTGCAGGCATCCACGGTGTACACATTGTTTGCATACACCCGAGTGTGCAGGAGAGGGGCGTGGGCCGGCGGGCTGGTTTATTTGCATATGGGAACAGACAGTGGGCGGTATTCAATGAGGCTGATTCGCCAGGTTTTTATGGCGATTTTGTGCTGTAAGGTGAATTTCTGACTAAAACGGTGAATCACCCTATTCAATGACCAGATGGCGAATACATTTCAAGGTTTTTTTCGCCACTTTTTATGGTGAAGTGGAATGTGAACTTTTAAAATAAAGTGTTTTGTTTTTTACAATTGGTGTAAAAAAATCTGGAATTTTATTCTGAGGAGGGGCATGCTATTTTTATTCATGTGCTGTAAGCACATGAATATATATTTAATTAAAAAAAATATATAATATATATAATATATTTTTTTTTTACACAGAGCAGCAAGCAGGGGGGCGGAGCCGAGCCGCTCATTAGATATTCATATATTCACTTCACCCGATCATTACATATTCATGATCGGGTGTAGTGAATATACGCGGTCCCCTGCTGGCACCCCCGGGGGGCAGCCTGTGCTGCCTGGCACCCGGGGAGCCCACCTCCCCCCCACAAACGTTCTGGGGCAGGCAGGGAGACTTCCATCTCCCTATCTGCCACCGTCCTCAGGCTCCCTGCGGCGTTCGCCGCAGGAGCTCAAATTCACCGGTCAGGGGCAGCGAGCCCCTGACTCGTTGAATACCAGAGCAGGCGAGGCTCCAGAACGCGGCGACCAGTGGCGAATGTGCAGCGAATCCTAAACAGGATTCGCTGCACATCGCCAAAATCCACATTGAATACCGCCCAGTGTTTCATGGGAGTTCTCATGCTTATGGACTGATGACGTGGGTGCGGGGGGCTGATAGCTAACATCACCGGACTTCCTATAGTGTGCACACGCACCCGCCACCCGTTGGGTGGCGGGCTGGTCCATTTGCATATGGGAACAGACAGTGTTTCATGGGCATTCTCATGCTTATGGACTGATGACGTGGGTGTGGGCAGGGCAGGCGACAGGGGGGGTCAAGGGGGACATTCGTACCGGGCCCCGACCAGTTGAGGGGCCCCAAGGTTTGAGGGACTCAGGGGCTGTAAACATGGCTGCCTAGTCACCTGTCTGTCTACTCGTACCAATGAGTTTAGTAATATCATACAACGCGCCAAACCACATGACGCACAATTCTGTGCTCTCCCATCTGCCCTTCCCTATTTTATTGCATAGTAAACATTAATTATCTGTTTCTAATAATAAAAAAAAATACATTAAATATGCAAAGTAAAAAAATACATGTGAGGTCTTGGGGGGCCCCAGAGATATCAGTGTTCTGCGCCCCAAGATTTCTGCTGCCTGCCCTGGGTGCGGGGGGCTCATAGCTAACATCACCGGACTTCCTATAGAGTTCACACGCACATATAAGGTTGTCCTGTAAAATGCTGGGTGCCACCCACAAATGGCCAGTAACTTTCCATCATTTCGGTGAATGGCCAGCTATGGCTAGCCATCGTAGGCTTTGTTCTCAAAAGGACCTTGTGTATGTGAACAGTGTATTGTGCAATCTACAGTATTTATAATTGACTGGCCTTTGATTTTGCAGCCCTGCATTCTATCGTGAATCGTCCCAATGCAGGGCCAGACTGGGACCAGAAATTGTCCCTGGCATTTTGAGCACACAGGCCCACCTGCAGCAGGCGTTACGCTTGCACTGCAAAAAGGGGCATAGTCTCATGGAAAGGAGGCATTACACATTATGGAACACACCGTAATGCCCATTACACATTATGGAACACAGCATTATGCCCATTACACATTGTGGTACACACTATAATGCCCATTACAGACTATGACACAATCAGTTATGCCCATTATACATTTTTGCATTGGCACATATCATAATGCCCATTACACATTATGGCACACACCGTAATGCCCATTACACATTGTGGCACACAACATAATGCCCAACACAGAATATGACACAATACATTATGTCCATTACCCATTGGCTGGCCCCTCAGCTACCCCCACCGGCGCGGCTCAGACACGGTCGCATCATGACATCAATATGTAATTAGCGCGCTGCGCTCAGTATGCACAAAATTGTCCCACATGGCCATCGTCCCTTCTGGCATTTGCAGTGCCAGATGGCCAGCCCGGCCCTGTCCCAATGAGTGTTGTACCGAAGCAGCACAGTGTGAAAATACATGGACTATATTTATCCCCGATTCCCTATTATTGTTTTACTTACGGTTTGTCGGTATATAGCTTCATCTACAGTAATTCCAAGAGGATTCATGCTGATTGTTTTGTGTATTACTCTCTACTTGAACACGTTTTGATTGCAGAATATAAAAAACTTAATAATAAAAAATTGTAATTTGCACAGATTATTCCAGTAAAGTTAAGATGCAAATTTGTAGTTCTCAAATATGTATAGAGCTGCATGTTTGTAGATTTTGTAACAAGAAAGCAGATGTAATATAATGAGTAGTTTATCACGATTAAACCTCTCATACTGTGAGAGGATTTGTAAAGCATGCAGTATAGAGATTACTAGAGGTCAGGTTTGAAAATCAATAATGCAAGTAGCAGCTGCCACTATCATACCCTCAAAGCCAATATGCTTACGTTCTATCTGGAATGCAAGTTATAATTATGAATATTAACAGTGTTATAATTCCTCTTTTTGAAACTGTGTATCAGTAAATTGAAGGGGCATTTTAAGAGAGAAGTTGGCCTATGTGCATCCTCCTCCATTTGGGCCCCATCCTCACTGATGCCAGCCGCCTAGCATTATAGAGTTTCATGTCTAGAGGGCTCAGATTCTATTGATCTCTGGGAAATTGGCGTGGCAGCCATTTTTTCAGCACTTTCCAAAGCACTGCTGCAGTATTCCAGAAGTGTACATATATATATATATATATATTCCATAGACAAAAAACCTTACGGTTTCACATGTCCCATTAAGGCTTCTTACACATGATCTAGCATTTCAGAAACCTGTTTCACTCAAACTCCAAAAAGCAATGAAATTCCGATCATTAAGGCTGACGCCTTAATGGACGTGTTCCTTGCGCAATACAGATATGGTACGCCATCACAGCCTGTGGGTAAGTGCAGATTCAGCACTCTCACAGAGTGAGATTGCTGTCACTCACACAATGGTGGATCTGCTAATTCACAGATTTGTGTGCTCATTGGAATACACACATGCAGTCTATGCAACTGAAGGTCTGAGCCATTATGTGGTGCACTCATCCTAATAATTACCTGCAATCATCTAAAACTGTCTAGCCCACTGAGTTACTATAGGGTTCATTCTAGAACCGCCATCTTTGAAAACCCATGCAATTCCTCTTCCCTGCCTGGGGTGTAGCGGTCTGCTGTAGTAATTCTAGCACAGTGTGGTCTGTATATAAGCACTGCAAACCAGACCTGTGATAGAAACACTACAGCAGACAGCAACACCCCAGACAGGGTAGAATAACTGCATGGGTTTTCAAAGATGGCAGATGCTAGAATAAACACTATTACAAGAACTATCCCACTGAGGGTCCAGCATCTTTCACACTCACTATCCATTTCATTTAGTATTCACGTACAGTTACCAGAAACATCTTTCATAATTGCAAAAACTATAATACTCCCAACTACTGTGCATCTACACTTTCTTCTCCTATACGCATTCATGCTGCTCTGTCTTCCCCGATACCGACTGCTGTGTGTATTCCCTCATCCGCACCAATGTGTCTTTTCCCATCTGCCCTGCCCTTTCTTTCCACACAGATGCCACTGTTTCCTTCTATCTGTGTCACTGGCTTCCCCTCTATTAGTGATACTGTCTCCCCCTCCATCCATGCTGCTCTGCCCACGTCATCCATGACAGTTTCCTTCCATCTGTACTGCTGTCTCCCCTCTCCATCTGTACTGCTCTGTTTTCCCTTTATCCCCTTTGCGCCGAACCCCCTCCCCCATCAGTGCGGTCTTTACACCAACTGCTCCTCTGTTTCCAACCCAATCGCATCACTCTGTCTTACCTTCCCCAATCTGTGCCACTCTTTTCCACCCATCTGCTTTGTTAGTCCCCCATCAGTGCTGCTTAGCCTTCCTACCATCTACGCATTTCTATTGCTCCCCATCCGCACCACACTGCCTCCTACCCCAATCAACACCACTTTTAACCCATCCTCTCGGCTCTGTTTACTGCTCAGACCTTCAGTTGCATAGACTGCATGTGTGTATTCCAATGAGCACACAAATCTGTGAATTAGCAGATCCACCATTGTGTGAGTGACAGCAATCTCACTCTGTGAGAGTGCTGAATCTGCACTTACCCACAGGCTGTGATGGCGTACCATATCTGTATTGCGCAAGGAACACGTCCATTAAGGCGTCAGCCTTAATGATCGGAATTTCATTGCTTTTTGGAGTTTGAGTGAAACAGGTTTCTGAAATGCTAGATCATGTGTAAGAAGCCTTAATGGGACATGTGAAACCGTAAGGTTTTTTGTCTATGGAATTTCATAGCTTTTTTTCAATTTATTTTTTAAATTCAGAAATCTAAAATTTCACTGTAAGAATAAACATTGGATTTATTTAAATGTTTAATGATAACACACCCCAGGCAACGAGTATTACCCCTGGCCACAAGAATTTCAAACCCCTGGCAATGAGCATTACAAACCATTGCCAATGAGTATGACACCCGTCCCAGTGCATGAAACCCCTGTCAACAGGCAAGACAACCAGCCCATGAAACCCCTGGCTATGAGCATGACACCCAGCGTGTAGAAGCTTTACTGTAGGGCATTGAAGGAGGACATCCTAAATCATATATTGATGCACCAGGGCTGCACTAGCATTTAATCTCGACCCATCTGCGCCACCTCCTCCATCCAAAAGTGCTGGCATTGGGATTGTGAAGAAAAGGTATTGAGAAACAAAGGGTGAGAAAAAAAATGGCGTGGGTTCCCCCTCCTGAGCATAACCAGCGCCGGGCTCATTGAGCCGGACCTGGTTCCAAAAATACGGGGGACAAAAAGTGTAGGGATCTCCCATATTTCTCGAACCAGCCCCGGACTCTTGGGACGGTCCTGGTTATAAAAATACGGGGGACAAAAAAACTGGGGGTGCCCCATATTTTGGAACCAGCACCGGGCTCCAACAGCCTGTGCTGTCATGACACAGCCGGGGGACACTTTTTACATAAGGTCCCCCGGCCGTATCATGCTCATTGCGGCTGGTCAGCCCTAGATGGGGTCACTGGGGGAGTTGGGACCCCCCAGTAAAGGGGTCCCCCCCCCAAGGCTTCACCCGTCCAGGGCTGTTGGCCCGGGGCTGTCCCCAGCGTCCCTGGGCGGTGGACACTGGGCTGATATGGTACGATCACGCAAACAAAACATTGCTCTTTACAGGCGAACTACAAGTCCCAGCAGGGGTCCCCCGGCATGCTTGGACTTGGCGAACCACAAATCCCAGCAGGCAGGCCATTAATGGGCCCCCTTGGACGTGTAGTCCACCTGTAAAAAGAATGTTGAAATAAAACACAGACACAATGAAAAGTAAAAGTTTATTGTACACACACTAATTTTACACCTCTACTTATAAATTCCAGGTTCCAGCGTTGCCTCTCATGTGCTGCAGCAGCTCGCCCCGCACTGACAGGGGGTGTGTGCTTTGGAAGCATTCATCCCAGATTGGCTGTTGGCGTCTCCATGGAGACGCCAACAGACAATCTGGCACAAGGGCCGGTCCTTGTTACCAAAATACGGGGGACAAAATGAGTAGGGGGTCCCGTGTATTTCAAGAACCAGCACGGGTCCAACCAGAAAGCAGGGTAATGCCACAGCCGGGGGGAAACTTTTCTTCAAGTCCCCCCTGCCAAAGCATTCTTCCCCTGACCGGTAAGCATGGGAAGGAATCCTGGGAAAGTGGGGACTCCCCCTCTGGAACTTACCTGCCCATGCTGAAGCCCAGGGCTGTACCGATGGCTGTGGGCTGTGGCCATCGGGTTGATGCAAAATGTAAAAAAAGAAAAAACTATTGTGTATTGCTGTGGAACTACAAGACCCAGCAAGCCTGCACTGCATGGTGGGACTTGGAAAACCACAAGTCCCACCATGCAGGGCAATAAAGGGCCTGCTTGGACTTGTAGTCCCACATCAGTACAAATAGTTAAATAAATACACACACACCTGAAAAATAAAACTTTAATGCATACAGAGCCCATCCACATAGATACTTACCTATGTTGCTAGTAGTTCGGTCCCCTTGTCCAGTAGTATCCAGGTGGTGTTCCTGTTGAAATAAATCCTACTCACCAGCCATCTTCCTTAAATAACAAGTGTGTAACGGGAGATGGGGGTGGTGCAGGGTGAGAGTAGGACGTGGGGTAGCAGAGGATGCAGGGAGTAGGGACGCAGGGTGGTGTAGGATGCGGGATGGTGGAGGATGCAGGGAGAGGGGACGCAGAGTGGTGTAGGATGCAGGGAGGAGGGACGCAGTGTGGCGTAGGATGCGGGGTGGTGGAGGATGCAGGGAGGGGGAATACAGAGTGACGTAGGATGCAGGGAGGGGGGACGCAGGGTGGTGTAGGACGCAGGGAGGGGGAATACAGAGTGGCGTAGGATGCAGGGAGGGGGGACTCAGGGTGGTGTAGGATGCAGGATGGAGGATGCAGGGAGGGGGGATGCAGGGAGGGGGGATGCAGAGTGGTGTAGGATGCAGGGAGGGGGGTATGCAGAGTGTGGAGGATGAAGGGAGGGGGAATACAGAGTGGCGTAGCATGCAGGGAGGGGGGATGCAGGGGGTATAGGATGCGGGATGGCAGAGGATGCAGGGAGGTGGGACGCAGGGTGGTGTAGGATGCAGGTAGGGGGACGCAGGGTGGTGGAGGATGCAGGGAGGGGGGACGCAGAGTGGCGTAGGATGTGGGGTGGTGTAGGATGCAGGGAGGGGGCTGCTGAGTGACATAGGATGCGGGGTGGTGGAGGATGCAGGGAGGGGGGACGCAGAGTGGCGTAGGATGCGGAGTGGTGTAGGATGAAGGGAGGGGGGAAGCAGAGTGGTGTAGGATGCAAAGAGGAGAAACGCAGAGTGGCGTAGGATGCGGGGTGGTGGAGGATGCAGGGAGGGGGAATACATAGTGGCGTAGGATGCAGGGAGGGGGGATGCAGGGTGGTGTAGGATGCGGGATTGCAGAGGATGCAGGGAGGGGGGACGCAGAGTGGAGTAGGATGCGGGGTGGTGTAGGATGCAGGGAGGAGGGACGCAGAGTGGTGTAGGATGCGGGGTGATGGAGGATGCAGGGAGGGGGAATACAAAGTGGCGTAGGATGCAGGGAGGGGGGACACAGGGTGGTGAAGGATACGGGGTGGAGGATGCAGGGAGGGGGAACGCAGAGTGGCATAGGATGCGGGGTGGTGTAGGATGCAGGGAGGGGGGACGCAGAGTGGCGTAGGATGCGGGGTGGTGTAGGATGCAGGGAGGGGGGATGCAGAGTGGTGTAGGATGCAGGGAGGAGGGACGCAGAGTGGCGTAGGATGCAGGGAGGGGGAATACAGAGTGGCGTAGGATGCAGGGAGGGGGGACAAAGGGTGGTGTAGGATGTGGGGTGGTGGAGGACGCAGGGAGGGGGAATACAGAGTGACGTAGGATGCAGGGTAGGGGGGATGTAGCGTGGTGTAGGATGCGGGATGGCAGAGGATGCAGGGAGGGGGGTCGCAGGGTGGTGTAGGATGCAGGGAGGGGGATGTAGAGTAGTGTAGGATGCAGGGAGGGGGGATGCAGAGTGGTGTAGGATGCAGGGAGGGGGGACGCAGAGTGGTGTAGGATGCAGGGAGGGGGGACGCAGAGTTGCGTAGGATGCGGGGTGGTGGAGAATGCAGGGAGGTGGGACGCAGAGTGGCATAGGATGCAGGGTGGTGTAGGATGCAGGGAGGGGGGACGCAGAGTGGCGTAGGATGCGGGGTGGTGTAGGATGCAGGGAGGGGGGATGCAGAGTGGTGTAGGATGCAGGGAGGAGGGACGCAGAGTGGCGTAGGATGCAGGGAGGGGGAATACAGAGTGGCGTAGGATGCAGGGAGGGGGGACAAAGGGTGGTGTAGGATGTGGGGTGCTGGAGGACGCAGGGAGGGGGAATACAGAGTGACGTAGGATGCAGGGTAGGGGGGATGTAGCGTGGTGTAGGATGCGGGATGGCAGAGGATGCAGGGAGGGGGGTCGCAGGGTGGTGTAGGATGCAGGGAGGGGGGATGTAGAGTAGTGTAGGATGCAGGGAGGGGAAATGCAGAGTGGTGTAGGATGCAGGGAGGGGGGACGCAGAGTGGTGTAGGATGCAGGGAGGGGGGACGCAGAGTTGCGTAGGATGCGGGGTGGACGAGAATGCAGGGAGGTGGGACGCAGAGTTGCATAGGATGCGGGGTGGTGGAGGATGCAGAGAGGGGGAATACAGAGTGGCGTAGGATGCAGCGAGGGGGATGCAGGGTGGTGTAGGATGCATGTTGGGGGGACGCAGGGTGGTGGAGGATGCGGGGTGGAGGATGCAAGTAGGGGGGACGCAGAGTGGCGTAGGATGCGGGGTGGTGGAGGATGCAGGGAGAGGGGACGCAGAGTGGCGTAGGATGCGGGATGTTGTAGAATGCAGGGAGAGGGATGCAGAGTGGTGTAGGATGCATGGAGGAGGGGCGCAGAGTGGCGTAGGATGCAGGGTGGTGGAGGATGCAGGGAGGGGGAATACAGAGTGGCGTAGGATGCAGGGAGGGGGGATGCAGGGTGGTATAGGATGCGGGTTGGCAGAGGATGCAGGGAGGGGGGACGCAGAGTGGCGTAGGATGCGGGGTGGTGTGTAAGGGAGGGGGATGCAGAGTGGCGGAGGATGCGGGGTGGTGTAGGATGCAGGGAGGGGGGGATGCAGAGTGGTGGAGGATGCAGGGAGGAGGGATGCAGAGTGGCGTAGGATGCGGGGTGGTGGAGGATGCAGGGAGGGGGAATACAGAGTGGCGTAGGATGCAGGGAGGGGGGACGCAGGGTGGTGTAGGATGCAGGATGGCAGAGGATGCAGGGAGGGGAGACGCAGGGTGGTGTGTAGGATGCAGGGAGGGGGGACGCAGGGTGGTGTAGGATGCGGGATGGCAGAGGATGCAGGGAGGGGGGATTCAGGTTGGTGTAGGATGCAGGGAGGGGGGACGCAGGGTGGTGGAGGATGCAGGGAGGGGGGACGCAGAGTGGCGAAGGATGCGGGGTGGTGTAGGATGCAGGGAGGAGGGACGCAGAGTGGCGTAGGATGCAGGGTGGTGGAGGATGCAGGGAGGGGGAATACAGAGTGGCGTAGGATGCAGGGAGGGGGATGCAGGGTGGTGTAGGATGCGGGATGGCAGAGGATGCAGGGAGGGGGGACGCAGAGTGGCGTAGGATGCGGGGTGATGCAGGGAGGGGGGATGCAGAGTGGCGTAGGATGCGGGGTGGTAGAGGATGCAGGGAGGGGGAATACAGAGTGTCGTAGGATGCGGGATGGCAGAGGATGCAGGGAGGGGGAACGCAGAGTGGCATAGGATGCGGGGTGGTGTAGGATGCAGGGAGGGGGGACGCAGAGTGGCGTAGGATGCGGGGTGGTGTAGGATGCAGGGAGGGGGGATGCAGAGTGGTGTAGGATGCAGGGAGGAGGGACGCAGAGTGGCGTAGGATGCAGGGAGGGGGAATACAGAGTGGCGTAGGATGCAGGGAGGGGGACAAAGGGTGGTGTAGGATATGGGGTGGTGGAGGACGCAGGGAGGGGGAATACAGAGTGACGTAGGATGCAGGGTAGGGGGGATGTAGCGTGGTGTAGGATGCGGGATGGCAGAGGATGCAGGGAGGGGGGTCGCAGGGTGGTGTAGGATGCAGGGAGGGGGGATGTAGAGTAGTGTAGGATGCAGGGAGGGGGGATGCAGAGTGGTGTAGGATGCAGGGAGGGGGGACGCAGAGTGGCGTAGGATGCAGGGAGGGGGGACGCAGGGTGGTGTAGGATGCAGGATGGCAGAGGATGCAGGGAGGGGAGACGCAGGGTGGTGTGTAGGATGCAGGGAGGGGGACGCAGGGTGGTGTAGGATGCGGGATGGCAGAGGATGCAGGGAGGGGGGATTCAGGTTGGTGTAGGATGCAGGGAGGGGGGACGCAGGGTGGTGGAGGATGCAGGGAGGGGGGACGCAGAGTGGCGAAGGATGCGGGGTGGTGTAGGATGCAGGGAGGAGGGACGCAGAGTGGCGTAGGATGCAGGGTGGTGGAGGATGCAGGGAGGGGGAATACAGAGTGGCGTAGGATGCAGGGAGGGGGATGCAGGGTGGTGTAGGATGCGGGATGGCAGAGGATGCAGGGAGGGGGGACGCAGAGTGGCGTAGGATGCGGGGTGATGCAGGGAGGGGGGATGCAGAGTGGCGTAGGATGCGGGGTGGTAGAGGATGCAGGGAGGGGGAATACAGAGTGTCGTAGGATGCGGGATGGCAGAGGATGCAGGGAGGGGGAACGCAGAGTGGCATAGGATGCGGGGTGGTGTAGGATGCAGGGAGGGGGGACGCAGAGTGGCGTAGGATGCGGGGTGGTGTAGGATGCAGGGAGGGGGGATGCAGAGTGGTGTAGGATGCAGGGAGGAGGGACGCAGAGTGGCGTAGGATGCAGGGAGGGGGAATACAGAGTGGCGTAGGATGCAGGGAGGGGGACAAAGGGTGGTGTAGGATATGGGGTGGTGGAGGACGCAGGGAGGGGGAATACAGAGTGACGTAGGATGCAGGGTAGGGGGGATGTAGCGTGGTGTAGGATGCGGGATGGCAGAGGATGCAGGGAGGGGGGTCGCAGGGTGGTGTAGGATGCAGGGAGGGGGGATGTAGAGTAGTGTAGGATGCAGGGAGGGGGGATGCAGAGTGGTGTAGGATGCAGGGAGGGGGGACGCAGAGTGGCGTAGGATGCAGGGAGGGGGGACGCAGGGTGGTGTAGGATGCAGGATGGCAGAGGATGCAGGGAGGGGAGACGCAGGGTGGTGTGTAGGATGCAGGGAGGGGGACGCAGGGTGGTGTAGGATGCGGGATGGCAGAGGATGCAGGGAGGGGGGATTCAGGTTGGTGTAGGATGCAGGGAGGGGGGACGCAGGGTGGTGGAGGATGCAGGGAGGGGGGACGCAGAGTGGCGAGGGATGCGGGGTGGTGTAGGATGCAGGGAGGAGGGACGCAGAGTGGCGTAGGATGCAGGGTGGTGGAGGATGCAGGGAGGGGGAATACAGAGTGGCGTAGGATGCAGGGAGGGGGATGCAGGGTGGTGTAGGATGCGGGATGGCAGAGGATGCAGGGAGGGGGGACGCAGAGTGGCGTAGGATGCGGGGTGATGCAGGGAGGGGGGATGCAGAGTGGCGTAGGATGCGGGGTGGTAGAGGATGCAGGGAGGGGGAATACAGAGTGTCGTAGGATGCGGGATGGCAGAGGATGCAGGGAGGGGGAACGCAGAGTGGCATAGGATGCGGGGTGGTGTAGGATGCAGGGAGGGGGGACGCAGAGTGGCGTAGGATGCGGGGTGGTGTAGGATGCAGGGAGGGGGGATGCAGAGTGGTGTAGGATGCAGGGAGGAGGGACGCAGAGTGGCGTAGGATGCAGGGAGGGGGAATACAGAGTGGCGTAGGATGCAGGGAGGGGGACAAAGGGTGGTGTAGGATATGGGGTGGTGGAGGACGCAGGGAGGGGGAATACAGAGTGACGTAGGATGCAGGGTAGGGGGGATGTAGCGTGGTGTAGGATGCGGGATGGCAGAGGATGCAGGGAGGGGGGTCGCAGGGTGGTGTAGGATGCAGGGAGGGGGGATGTAGAGTAGTGTAGGATGCAGGGAGGGGGGATGCAGAGTGGTGTAGGATGCAGGGAGGGGGGACGCAGAGTGGCGTAGGATGCAGGGAGGGGGGACGCAGGGTGGTGTAGGATGCAGGATGGCAGAGGATGCAGGGAGGGGAGACGCAGGGTGGTGTGTAGGATGCAGGGAGGGGGACGCAGGGTGGTGTAGGATGCGGGATGGCAGAGGATGCAGGGAGGGGGGATTCAGGTTGGTGTAGGATGCAGGGAGGGGGGACGCAGGGTGGTGGAGGATGCAGGGAGGGGGGACGCAGAGTGGCGAGGGATGCGGGGTGGTGTAGGATGCAGGGAGGAGGGACGCAGAGTGGCGTAGGATGCAGGGTGGTGGAGGATGCAGGGAGGGGGAATACAGAGTGGCGTAGGATGCAGGGAGGGGGATGCAGGGTGGTGTAGGATGCGGGATGGCAGAGGATGCAGGGAGGGGGGACGCAGAGTGGCGTAGGATGCGGGGTGATGCAGGGAGGGGGGATGCAGAGTGGCGTAGGATGCGGGGTGGTAGAGGATGCAGGGAGGGGGAATACAGAGTGTCGTAGGATGCGGGATGGCAGAGGATGCAGGGAGGGGGAACGCAGAGTGGCATAGGATGCGGGGTGGTGTAGGATGCAGGGAGGGGGGACGCAGAGTGGCCTAGGATGCGGGGTGGTGTAGGATGCAGGGAGGGGGGATGCAGAGTGGTGTAGGATGCAGGGAGGAGGGACGCAGAGTGGCGTAGGATGCAGGGAGGGGGAATACAGAGTGGCGTAGGATGCAGGGAGGGGGACAAAGGGTGGTGTAGGATGTGGGGTGGTGGAGGACGCAGGGAGGGGGAATACAGAGTGACGTAGGATGCAGGGTAGGGGGGATGTAGCGTGGTGTAGGATGCGGGATGGCAGAGGATGCAGGGAGAGGGGTCGCAGGGTGGTGTAGGATGCAGGGAGGGGGGATGTAGAGTAGTGTAGGATGCAGGGAGGGGGGATGCAGAGTGGTGTAGGATGCAGGGAGGGGGGACGCAGAGTGGTGTAGGATGCAGGGAGGGGGGACGCAGAGTTGCGTAGGATGCGGGGTGGTGGAGAATGCAGGGAGGTGGGACGCAGAGTGGCATAGGATGCGGGGTGGTGTAGGATGCAGGGAGGGGGGACGCAGAGTGGCATAGGATGCGGGGTGGTGTAGGATGCAGGGAGGGGGGATGCAGAGTGGTGTAGGATGCAGGGAGGAGGGACGCAGAGTGGCGTAGGATGCAGGGAGGGGGAATACAGAGTGGCGTAGGATGCAGGGAGGGGGGACAAAGGGTGGTGTAGGATGTGGGGTGCTGGAGGACGCAGGGAGGGGGAATACAGAGTGACGTAGGATGCAGGGTAGGGGGGATGTAGCGTGGTGTAGGATGCGGGATGGCAGAGGATGCAGGGAGGGGGGTCGCAGGGTGGTGTAGGATGCAGGGAGGGGGGATGTAGAGTAGTGTAGGATGCAGGGAGGGGAAATGCAGAGTGGTGTAGGATACAGGGAGGGGGGACGCAGAGTGGTGTAGGATGCAGGGAGGGGGGACGCAGAGTTGCGTAGGATGTGGGGTGGTGGAGAATGCAGGGAGGTGGGACGCAGAGTTGCGTAGGATGCGGGGTGGTGGAAGATGCAGAGAGGGGGAATACAGAGTGGCGTAGGATGCAGCGAGGGGGACGCAGGGTGGTGTAGGATGCATGTTGGGGGGACGCAGGGTGGTGGAGGATGCGGGGTGGAGGATGCAAGTAGGGGGGACGCAGAGTGGCGTAGGATGCGGGGTGGTGGAGGATGCAGGGAGAGGGGACGCAGAGTGGCGTAGGATGCGGGATGTTGTAGAATGCAGGGAGTAGGGATGCAGAGTGGTGTAGGATGCATGGAGGAGGGGCGCAGAGTGGCGTAGGATGCAGGGTGGTGGAGGATGCAGGGAGGGGGAATACAGAGTGGCGTAGGATGCAGGGAGGGGGGGATGCAGGGTGGTATAGGATGCGGGTTGGCAGAGGATGCAGGGAGGGGGGACGCAGAGTGGCGTAGGATGCGGGGTGGTGTGTAAGGGAGGGGGATGCAGAGTGGCGGAGGATGCGGGGTGGTGTAGGATGCAGGGAGGGGGGGATGCAGAGTGGTGGAGGATGCAGGGAGGAGGGACGCAGAGTGGCGTAGGATGCGGGGTGGTGGAGGATGCAGGGAGGGGGAATACAGAGTGGCGTAGGATGCAGGGAGGGGGGACGCAGGGTGGTGTAGGATGCAGGATGGCAGAGGCTGCAGGGAGGGGAGACGCAGGGTGGTGTGTAGGATGCAGGGAGAGGGGACGCAGGGTGGTGTAGGATGCGGGATGGCAGAGGATGCAGGGAGGGGGGATTCAGGTTGGTGTAGGATGCAGGGAGGGGGGACGCAGGGTGGTGGAGGATGCGGGGTGGAGGATGCAGGGAGGGGGGACGCAGAGTGGCGAAGGATGCGGGGTGGTGTAGGATGCAGGGAGGAGGGACGCAGAGTGGCGTAGGATGCAGGGTGGTGGAGGATGAGGGAGGGGGAATACAGAGTGGCGTAGGATGCAGGGAGGGGGATGCAGGGTGGTGTAGGATGCGGGATGGCAGAGGATGCAGGGAGGGGGGACGCAAAGTGGCGTAGGATGCGGGGTGGTGTGTAAGGGAGGGGGATGCAGAGTGGCGGAGGATGCGGGGTGGTGTAGGATGCAGGGAGGGGGGGATGCAGAGTGGTGGAGGATGCAGGGAGGAGGGACGCAGAGTGGCGTAGGATGCGGGGTGGTGGAGGATGCAGGGAGGGGGAATACAGAGTGGCGTAGGATGCAGGGAGGGGGGACGCAGGGTGGTGTAGGATGCAGGATGGCAGAGGCTGCAGGGAGGGGAGACGCAGGGTGGTGTGTAGGATGCAGGGAGAGGGGACGCAGGGTGGTGTAGGATGCGGGATGGCAGAGGATGCAGGGAGGGGGGATTCAGGTTGGTGTAGGATGCAGGGAGGGGGGACGCAGGGTGGTGGAGGATGCGGGGTGGAGGATGCAGGGAGGGGGGACGCAGAGTGGCGAAGGATGCGGGGTGGTGTAGGATGCAGGGAGGAGGGACGCAGAGTGGCGTAGGATGCAGGGTGGTGGAGGATGAGGGAGGGGGAATACAGAGTGGCGTAGGATGCAGGGAGGGGGATGCAGGGTGGTGTAGGATGCGGGATGGCAGAGGATGCAGGGAGGGGGGACGCAGAGTGGCGTAGGATGCGGGGTGATGCAGGAAGGGGGGATGCAGAGTGGCGTAGGATATGGGGTGGTAGAGGATGCAGGGAGGGGGAATACAGAGTATCGTAGGATGCGGGATGGCAGAGGATGCAGGGAGGGGGGTCGCAGAGTGGCGTATTATGCGGGGTGTAGGATGCAGGGAGGGGGGACGCAGAGTGGCGTAGAATGCGGGGTGGTGGAGGATGCAGTAAGGGCGGACGCAGAGTAGCGTAGGATGCGGGGTGGTGTAGGATGCAGGGAGGGGGGATGCAGAGTGGTGAAAGATGCTGGGAGGATGGACGAAGAGTGGCGTAGGATGCGGGGTTGTGGAGGAAGCAGGGAGGGGGAATACAGAGTGGGGTAGGATGCAGGGAGGGGGGGCGCAGGGTGGTGTAGGATGCGGGATGGCAGAGGATGCAGGGAGGGGGGACGCAGGGTGGTGTAGGATGCAGGCAGATGGGACACAGGGTGGTGGAGGATGCAAGGTGAAGAATGCAGGGAGGGGGGACGCAGAATGGCGTAGGATGCGGGGTGGTGTAGGATGCAGGGAGGGGGATGCAGAGTGGTGTAGGATGCAGGGAGGAGAGACGCAGAGTGGCGTAAGATGCAGGGTGGTGGAGGATGCAGGGAGGGGGAATACAGAGTGGCGTAGGATGCGGGAAGGGGGATGCAGGGTGGTGTAGGATGCGGCATGGCAGAGGATGCAGGGAGGGGGGACGCAGAGTGGCGTAGGATGCAGGGAGGGGGAATACAGAGTGGCGTAGGATGCAGGGAGGGGGACAAAGGGTGGTGTAGGATATGGGGTGGTGGAGGACGCAGGGAGGGGGAATACAGAGTGACGTAGGATGCAGGGTAGGGGGGATGTAGCGTGGTGTAGGATGCGGGATGGCAGAGGATGCAGGGAGGGGGGTCGCACGGTGGTGTAGGATGCAGGGAGGGGGGATGTAGAGTAGTGTAGGATGCAGGGAGGGGGGATGCAGAGTGGTGTAGGATGCAGGGAGGGGGGACGCAGAGTGGTGTAGGATGCAGGGAGGGGGGACGCAGAGTTGCGTAGGATGCGGGGTGGTGGAGAATGCAGGGAGGTGGGACGCAGAGTGGCATAGGATGCGGGGTGGTGTAGGATGCAGGGAGGGGGGACGCAGAGTGGCATAGGATGCGGGGTGGTGTAGGATGCAGGGAGGGGGGATGCAGAGTGGTGTAGGATGCAGGGAGGAGGGACGCAGAGTGGCGTAGGATGCAGGGAGGGGGAATACAGAGTGGCGTAGGATGCAGGGAGGGGGGACAAAGGGTGGTGTAGGATGTGGGGTGCTGGAGGACGCAGGGAGGGGGAATACAGAGTGACGTAGGATGCAGGGTAGGGGGGATGTAGCGTGGTGTAGGATGCGGGATGGCAGAGGATGCAGGGAGGGGGGTCGCAGGGTGGTGTAGGATGCAGGAGGGGGGATGTAGAGTAGTGTAGGATACAGGGAGGGGGGACGCAGAGTAGTGTAGGATACAGGGAGGGGGGACGCAGAGTGGTGTAGGATGCAGGGAGGGGGGACGCAGAGTTGCGTAGGATGCGAAGTGGTGGAGAATGCAGGGAGGTGGGACGCAGAGTTGCGTAGGATGCGGGGTGGTGGAAGATGCAGAGAGGGGGAATACAGAGTGGCGTAGGATGCAGCGAGGGGGACGCAGGGTGGTGTAGGATGCATGTTGGGGGGACGCAGGGTGGTGGAGGATGCGGGGTGGAGGATGCAAGTAGGGGGGACGCAGAGTGGCGTAGGATGCGGGGTGGTGGAGGATGCAGGGAGAGGGGACGCAGAGTGGCGTAGGATGCGGGATGTTGTAGAATGCAGGGAGAGGGATGCAGAGTGGTGTAGGATGCATGGAGGAGGGGCGCAGAGTGGCGTAGGATGCAGGGTGGTGGAGGATGCAGGGAGGGGGAATACAGAGTGGCGTAGGATGCAGGGAGAGGGGGATGCAGGGTGGTATAGGATGCGGGTTGGCAGAGGATGCAGGGAGGGGGGACGCAGAGTGGCGTAGGATGCGGGGTGGTGTGTAAGGGAGGGGGATGCAGAGTGGCGGAGGATGCGGGGTGGTGTAGGATGCAGGGAGGGGGGGTGCAGAGTGGTGGAGGATGCAGGGAGGAGGGACGCAGAGTGGCGTAGGATGCGGGGTGGTGGAGGATGCAGGGAGGGGGAATACAGAGTGGCGTAGGATGCAGGGAGGGGGGACGCAGGGTGGTGTAGGATGCAGGATGGCAGAGGATGCAGGGAGGGGAGACGCAGGGTGGTGTGTAGGATGCAGGGAGAGGGGACGCAGGGTGGTGTAGGATGCGGGATGGCAGAGGATGCAGGGAGGGGGGATTCAGGTTGGTGTAGGATGCAGGGAGGGGGGACGCAGGGTGGTGGAGGATGCGGGGTGGAGGATGCAGGGAGGGGGGACGCAGAGTGGCGAAGGATGCGGGGTGGTGTAGGATGCAGGGAGGAGGGACGCAGAGTGGCGTAGGATGCAGGGTGGTGGAGGATGAGGGAGGGGGAATACAGAGTGGCGTAGGATGCAGGGAGGGGGATGCAGGGTGGTGTAGGATGCGGGATGGCAGAGGATGCAGGGAGGGGGGACGCAGAGTGGCGTAGGATGCGGCGGGGTGATGCAGGAAGGGGGGATGCAGAGTGGCGTAGGATGCGGGGTGGTAGAGGATGCAGGGAGGGGGAATACAGAGTGTCGTAGGATGCGGGATGGCAGAGGATGCAGGGAGGGGGGTCGCAGAGTGGCGTATTATGCGGGGTGTAGGATGCAGGGAGGGGGGACGCAGAGTGGCGTAGAATGCGGGGTGGTGGAGGATGCAGGAAGGGGGGACGCAGAGTAGCGTAGGATGCGGGGTGGTGTAGGATGCAGGGAGGGGGGATGCAGAGTGGTGAAAGATGCTGGGAGGATGGACGAAGAGTGGCGTAGGATGCGGGGTTGTGGAGGAAGCAGGGAGGGGGAATACAGAGTGGGGTAGGATGCAGGGAGGGGGGGCGCAGGGTGGTGTAGGATGCGGGATGGCAGAGGATGCAGGGAGGGGGGACGCAGGGTGGTGTAGGATGCAGGCAGATGGGACACAGGGTGGTGGAGGATGCAAGGTGAAGAATGCAGGGAGGGGGGACGCAGAATGGCGTAGGATGCGGGGTGGTGTAGGATGCAGGGAGGGGGATGCAGAGTGGTGTAGGATGCAGGGAGGAGAGACGCAGAGTGGCGTAAGATGCAGGGTGGTGGAGGATGCAGGGAGGGGAGACGCAGGGTGGTGTGTAGGATGCAGGGAGAGGGGACGCAGGGTGGTGTAGGATGCGGGATGGCAGAGGATGCAGGGAGGGGGGATTCAGGTTGGTGTAGGATGCAGGGAGGGGGGACGCAGGGTGGTGGAGGATGCGGGGTGGAGGATGCAGGGAGGGGGGACGCAGAGTGGCGAAGGATGCGGGGTGGTGTAGGATGCAGGGAGGAGGGACGCAGAGTGGCGTAGGATGCAGGGTGGTGGAGGATGCAGGGAGGGGGAATACAGAGTGGCGTAGGATGCAGGGAGGGGGATGCAGGGTGGTGTAGGATGCGGGATGGCAGAGGATGCAGGGAGGGGGGACGCAGAGTGGCGTAGGATGCGGGGTGATGCAGGGAGGGGGGATGCAGAGTGGCGTAGGATGCGGGGTGGTAGAGGATGCAGGGAGGGGGAATACAGAGTGTCGTAGGATGCGGGATGGCAGAGGATGCAGGGAGGGGGGTCGCAGAGTGGCGTATTATGCGGGGTGTAGGATGCAGGGAGGGGGGACGCAGAGTGGCGTAGGATGCGGGGTGGTGGAGGATGCAGGAAGGGGGGACGCAGAGTAGCGTAGGATGCGGGGTGGTGTAGGATGCAGGGAGGGGGGATGCAGAGTGGTGAAAGATGCTGGGAGGATGGACGAAGAGTGGCGTAGGATGCGGGGTTGTGGAGGAAGCAGGGAGGGGGAATACAGAGTGGGGTAGGATGCAGGGAGGGGGGGCGCAGGGTGGTGTAGGATGCGGGATGGCAGAGGATGCAGGGAGGGGGGACGCAGGGTGGTGTAGGATGCAGGGAGGGGGCTGCTGAGTGACATAGGATGCGGGGTGGTGGAGGATGCAGGGAGGGGGGACGCAGAGTGGCGTAGGATGCGGAGTGGTGTAGGATGAAGGGAGGGGGGAAGCAGAGTGGTGTAGGATGCAAAGAGGAGAAACGCAGAGTGGCGTAGGATGCGGGGTGGTGGAGGATGCAGGGAGGGGGAATACATAGTGGCGTAGGATGCAGGGAGGGGGGATGCAGGGTGGTGTAGGATGCGGGATTGCAGAGGATGCAGGGAGGGGGGACGCAGAGTGGAGTAGGATGCGGGGTGGTGTAGGATGCAGGGAGGAGGGACGCAGAGTGGTGTAGGATGCGGGGTGATGGAGGATGCAGGGAGGGGGAATACAAAGTGGCGTAGGATGCAGGGAGGGGGGACACAGGGTGGTGAAGGATACGGGGTGGAGGATGCAGGGAGGGGGAACGCAGAGTGGCATAGGATGCGGGGTGGTGTAGGATGCAGGGAGGGGGGACGCAGAGTGGCGTAGGATGCGGGGTGGTGTAGGATGCAGGGAGGGGGGATGCAGAGTGGTGTAGGATGCAGGGAGGAGGGACGCAGAGTGGCGTAGGATGCAGGGAGGGGGAATACAGAGTGGCGTAGGATGCAGGGAGGGGGGACAAAGGGTGGTGTAGGATGTGGGGTGGTGGAGGACGCAGGGAGGGGGAATACAGAGTGACGTAGGATGCAGGGTAGGGGGGATGTAGCGTGGTGTAGGATGCGGGATGGCAGAGGATGCAGGGAGGGGGGTCGCAGGGTGGTGTAGGATGCAGGGAGGGGGATGTAGAGTAGTGTAGGATGCAGGGAGGGGGGATGCAGAGTGGTGTAGGATGCAGGGAGGGGGGACGCAGAGTGGTGTAGGATGCAGGGAGGGGGGACGCAGAGTTGCGTAGGATGCGGGGTGGTGGAGAATGCAGGGAGGTGGGACGCAGAGTGGCATAGGATGCAGGGTGGTGTAGGATGCAGGGAGGGGGGACGCAGAGTGGCGTAGGATGCGGGGTGGTGTAGGATGCAGGGAGGGGGGATGCAGAGTGGTGTAGGATGCAGGGAGGAGGGACGCAGAGTGGCGTAGGATGCAGGGAGGGGGAATACAGAGTGGCGTAGGATGCAGGGAGGGGGGACAAAGGGTGGTGTAGGATGTGGGGTGCTGGAGGACGCAGGGAGGGGGAATACAGAGTGACGTAGGATGCAGGGTAGGGGGGATGTAGCGTGGTGTAGGATGCGGGATGGCAGAGGATGCAGGGAGGGGGGTCGCAGGGTGGTGTAGGATGCAGGGAGGGGGGATGTAGAGTAGTGTAGGATGCAGGGAGGGGAAATGCAGAGTGGTGTAGGATGCAGGGAGGGGGGACGCAGAGTGGTGTAGGATGCAGGGAGGGGGGACGCAGAGTTGCGTAGGATGCGGGGTGGACGAGAATGCAGGGAGGTGGGACGCAGAGTTGCATAGGATGCGGGGTGGTGGAGGATGCAGAGAGGGGGAATACAGAGTGGCGTAGGATGCAGCGAGGGGGATGCAGGGTGGTGTAGGATGCATGTTGGGGGGACGCAGGGTGGTGGAGGATGCGGGGTGGAGGATGCAAGTAGGGGGGACGCAGAGTGGCGTAGGATGCGGGGTGGTGGAGGATGCAGGGAGAGGGGACGCAGAGTGGCGTAGGATGCGGGATGTTGTAGAATGCAGGGAGAGGGATGCAGAGTGGTGTAGGATGCATGGAGGAGGGGCGCAGAGTGGCGTAGGATGCAGGGTGGTGGAGGATGCAGGGAGGGGGAATACAGAGTGGCGTAGGATGCAGGGAGGGGGGATGCAGGGTGGTATAGGATGCGGGTTGGCAGAGGATGCAGGGAGGGGGGACGCAGAGTGGCGTAGGATGCGGGGTGGTGTGTAAGGGAGGGGGATGCAGAGTGGCGGAGGATGCGGGGTGGTGTAGGATGCAGGGAGGGGGGGATGCAGAGTGGTGGAGGATGCAGGGAGGAGGGATGCAGAGTGGCGTAGGATGCGGGGTGGTGGAGGATGCAGGGAGGGGGAATACAGAGTGGCGTAGGATGCAGGGAGGGGGGACGCAGGGTGGTGTAGGATGCAGGATGGCAGAGGATGCAGGGAGGGGAGACGCAGGGTGGTGTGTAGGATGCAGGGAGGGGGGACGCAGGGTGGTGTAGGATGCGGGATGGCAGAGGATGCAGGGAGGGGGGATTCAGGTTGGTGTAGGATGCAGGGAGGGGGGACGCAGGGTGGTGGAGGATGCAGGGAGGGGGGACGCAGAGTGGCGAAGGATGCGGGGTGGTGTAGGATGCAGGGAGGAGGGACGCAGAGTGGCGTAGGATGCAGGGTGGTGGAGGATGCAGGGAGGGGGAATACAGAGTGGCGTAGGATGCAGGGAGGGGGATGCAGGGTGGTGTAGGATGCGGGATGGCAGAGGATGCAGGGAGGGGGGACGCAGAGTGGCGTAGGATGCGGGGTGATGCAGGGAGGGGGGATGCAGAGTGGCGTAGGATGCGGGGTGGTAGAGGATGCAGGGAGGGGGAATACAGAGTGTCGTAGGATGCGGGATGGCAGAGGATGCAGGGAGGGGGAACGCAGAGTGGCATAGGATGCGGGGTGGTGTAGGATGCAGGGAGGGGGGACGCAGAGTGGCGTAGGATGCGGGGTGGTGTAGGATGCAGGGAGGGGGGATGCAGAGTGGTGTAGGATGCAGGGAGGAGGGACGCAGAGTGGCGTAGGATGCAGGGAGGGGGAATACAGAGTGGCGTAGGATGCAGGGAGGGGGACAAAGGGTGGTGTAGGATATGGGGTGGTGGAGGACGCAGGGAGGGGGAATACAGAGTGACGTAGGATGCAGGGTAGGGGGGATGTAGCGTGGTGTAGGATGCGGGATGGCAGAGGATGCAGGGAGGGGGGTCGCAGGGTGGTGTAGGATGCAGGGAGGGGGGATGTAGAGTAGTGTAGGATGCAGGGAGGGGGGATGCAGAGTGGTGTAGGATGCAGGGAGGGGGGACGCAGAGTGGCGTAGGATGCAGGGAGGGGGGACGCAGGGTGGTGTAGGATGCAGGATGGCAGAGGATGCAGGGAGGGGAGACGCAGGGTGGTGTGTAGGATGCAGGGAGGGGGACGCAGGGTGGTGTAGGATGCGGGATGGCAGAGGATGCAGGGAGGGGGGATTCAGGTTGGTGTAGGATGCAGGGAGGGGGGACGCAGGGTGGTGGAGGATGCAGGGAGGGGGGACGCAGAGTGGCGAAGGATGCGGGGTGGTGTAGGATGCAGGGAGGAGGGACGCAGAGTGGCGTAGGATGCAGGGTGGTGGAGGATGCAGGGAGGGGGAATACAGAGTGGCGTAGGATGCAGGGAGGGGGATGCAGGGTGGTGTAGGATGCGGGATGGCAGAGGATGCAGGGAGGGGGGACGCAGAGTGGCGTAGGATGCGGGGTGATGCAGGGAGGGGGGATGCAGAGTGGCGTAGGATGCGGGGTGGTAGAGGATGCAGGGAGGGGGAATACAGAGTGTCGTAGGATGCGGGATGGCAGAGGATGCAGGGAGGGGGAACGCAGAGTGGCATAGGATGCGGGGTGGTGTAGGATGCAGGGAGGGGGGACGCAGAGTGGCGTAGGATGCGGGGTGGTGTAGGATGCAGGGAGGGGGGATGCAGAGTGGTGTAGGATGCAGGGAGGAGGGACGCAGAGTGGCGTAGGATGCAGGGAGGGGGAATACAGAGTGGCGTAGGATGCAGGGAGGGGGACAAAGGGTGGTGTAGGATATGGGGTGGTGGAGGACGCAGGGAGGGGGAATACAGAGTGACGTAGGATGCAGGGTAGGGGGGATGTAGCGTGGTGTAGGATGCGGGATGGCAGAGGATGCAGGGAGGGGGGTCGCAGGGTGGTGTAGGATGCAGGGAGGGGGGATGTAGAGTAGTGTAGGATGCAGGGAGGGGGGATGCAGAGTGGTGTAGGATGCAGGGAGGGGGGACGCAGAGTGGCGTAGGATGCAGGGAGGGGGGACGCAGGGTGGTGTAGGATGCAGGATGGCAGAGGATGCAGGGAGGGGAGACGCAGGGTGGTGTGTAGGATGCAGGGAGGGGGACGCAGGGTGGTGTAGGATGCGGGATGGCAGAGGATGCAGGGAGGGGGGATTCAGGTTGGTGTAGGATGCAGGGAGGGGGGACGCAGGGTGGTGGAGGATGCAGGGAGGGGGGACGCAGAGTGGCGAGGGATGCGGGGTGGTGTAGGATGCAGGGAGGAGGGACGCAGAGTGGCGTAGGATGCAGGGTGGTGGAGGATGCAGGGAGGGGGAATACAGAGTGGCGTAGGATGCAGGGAGGGGGATGCAGGGTGGTGTAGGATGCGGGATGGCAGAGGATGCAGGGAGGGGGGACGCAGAGTGGCGTAGGATGCGGGGTGATGCAGGGAGGGGGGATGCAGAGTGGCGTAGGATGCGGGGTGGTAGAGGATGCAGGGAGGGGGAATACAGAGTGTCGTAGAATGCGGGATGGCAGAGGATGCAGGGAGGGGGAACGCAGAGTGGCATAGGATGCGGGGTGGTGTAGGATGCAGGGAGGGGGGACGCAGAGTGGCCTAGGATGCGGGGTGGTGTAGGATGCAGGGAGGGGGGATGCAGAGTGGTGTAGGATGCAGGGAGGAGGGACGCAGAGTGGCGTAGGATGCAGGGAGGGGGAATACAGAGTGGCGTAGGATGCAGGGAGGGGGACAAAGGGTGGTGTAGGATGTGGGGTGGTGGAGGACGCAGGGAGGGGGAATACAGAGTGACGTAGGATGCAGGGTAGGGGGGATGTAGCGTGGTGTAGGATGCGGGATGGCAGAGGATGCAGGGAGAGGGGTCGCAGGGTGGTGTAGGATGCAGGGAGGGGGGATGTAGAGTAGTGTAGGATGCAGGGAGGGGGGATGCAGAGTGGTGTAGGATGCAGGGAGGGGGGACGCAGAGTGGTGTAGGATGCAGGGAGGGGGGACGCAGAGTTGCGTAGGATGCGGGGTGGTGGAGAATGCAGGGAGGTGGGACGCAGAGTGGCATAGGATGCGGGGTGGTGTAGGATGCAGGGAGGGGGGACGCAGAGTGGCATAGGATGCGGGGTGGTGTAGGATGCAGGGAGGGGGGATGCAGAGTGGTGTAGGATGCAGGGAGGAGGGACGCAGAGTGGCGTAGGATGCAGGGAGGGGGAATACAGAGTGGCGTAGGATGCAGGGAGGGGGGACAAAGGGTGGTGTAGGATGTGGGGTGCTGGAGGACGCAGGGAGGGGGAATACAGAGTGACGTAGGATGCAGGGTAGGGGGGATGTAGCGTGGTGTAGGATGCGGGATGGCAGAGGATGCAGGGAGGGGGGTCGCAGGGTGGTGTAGGATGCAGGGAGGGGGGATGTAGAGTAGTGTAGGATGCAGGGAGGGGAAATGCAGAGTGGTGTAGGATACAGGGAGGGGGGACGCAGAGTGGTGTAGGATGCAGGGAGGGGGGACGCAGAGTTGCGTAGGATGTGGGGTGGTGGAGAATGCAGGGAGGTGGGACGCAGAGTTGCGTAGGATGCGGGGTGGTGGAAGATGCAGAGAGGGGGAATACAGAGTGGCGTAGGATGCAGCGAGGGGGACGCAGGGTGGTGTAGGATGCATGTTGGGGGGACGCAGGGTGGTGGAGGATGCGGGGTGGAGGATGCAAGTAGGGGGGACGCAGAGTGGCGTAGGATGCGGGGTGGTGGAGGATGCAGGGAGAGGGGACGCAGAGTGGCGTAGGATGCGGGATGTTGTAGAATGCAGGGAGTAGGGATGCAGAGTGGTGTAGGATGCATGGAGGAGGGGCGCAGAGTGGCGTAGGATGCAGGGTGGTGGAGGATGCAGGGAGGGGGAATACAGAGTGGCGTAGGATGCAGGGAGGGGGGGATGCAGGGTGGTATAGGATGCGGGTTGGCAGAGGATGCAGGGAGGGGGGACGCAGAGTGGCGTAGGATGCGGGGTGGTGTGTAAGGGAGGGGGATGCAGAGTGGCGGAGGATGCGGGGTGGTGTAGGATGCAGGGAGGGGGGGATGCAGAGTGGTGGAGGATGCAGGGAGGAGGGACGCAGAGTGGCGTAGGATGCGGGGTGGTGGAGGATGCAGGGAGGGGGAATACAGAGTGGCGTAGGATGCAGGGAGGGGGGACGCAGGGTGGTGTAGGATGCAGGATGGCAGAGGCTGCAGGGAGGGGAGACGCAGGGTGGTGTGTAGGATGCAGGGAGAGGGGACGCAGGGTGGTGTAGGATGCGGGATGGCAGAGGATGCAGGGAGGGGGGATTCAGGTTGGTGTAGGATGCAGGGAGGGGGGACGCAGGGTGGTGGAGGATGCGGGGTGGAGGATGCAGGGAGGGGGGACGCAGAGTGGCGAAGGATGCGGGGTGGTGTAGGATGCAGGGAGGAGGGACGCAGAGTGGCGTAGGATGCAGGGTGGTGGAGGATGAGGGAGGGGGAATACAGAGTGGCGTAGGATGCAGGGAGGGGGATGCAGGGTGGTGTAGGATGCGGGATGGCAGAGGATGCAGGGAGGGGGGACGCAAAGTGGCGTAGGATGCGGGGTGGTGTGTAAGGGAGGGGGATGCAGAGTGGCGGAGGATGCGGGGTGGTGTAGGATGCAGGGAGGGGGGGATGCAGAGTGGTGGAGGATGCAGGGAGGAGGGACGCAGAGTGGCGTAGGATGCGGGCTGGTGGAGGATGCAGGGAGGGGGAATACAGAGTGGCGTAGGATGCAGGGAGGGGGGACGCAGGGTGGTGTAGGATGCAGGATGGCAGAGGCTGCAGGGAGGGGAGACGCAGGGTGGTGTGTAGGATGCAGGGAGAGGGGACGCAGGGTGGTGTAGGATGCGGGATGGCAGAGGATGCAGGGAGGGGGGATTCAGGTTGGTGTAGGATGCAGGGAGGGGGGACGCAGGGTGGTGGAGGATGCGGGGTGGAGGATGCAGGGAGGGGGGACGCAGAGTGGCGAAGGATGCGGGGTGGTGTAGGATGCAGGGAGGAGGGACGCAGAGTGGCGTAGGATGCAGGGTGGTGGAGGATGAGGGAGGGGGAATACAGAGTGGCGTAGGATGCAGGGAGGGGGATGCAGGGTGGTGTAGGATGCGGGATGGCAGAGGATGCAGGGAGGGGGGACGCAGAGTGGCGTAGGATGCGGGGTGATGCAGGAAGGGGGGATGCAGAGTGGCGTAGGATATGGGGTGGTAGAGGATGCAGGGAGGGGGAATACAGAGTGTCGTAGGATGCGGGATGGCAGAGGATGCAGGGAGGGGGGTCGCAGAGTGGCGTATTATGCGGGGTGTAGGATGCAGGGAGGGGGGACGCAGAGTGGCGTAGAATGCGGGGTGGTGGAGGATGCAGGAAGGGCGGACGCAGAGTAGCGTAGGATGCGGGGTGGTGTAGGATGCAGGGAGGGGGGATGCAGAGTGGTGAAAGATGCTGGGAGGATGGACGAAGAGTGGCGTAGGATGCGGGGTTGTGGAGGAAGCAGGGAGGGGGAATACAGAGTGGGGTAGGATGCAGGGAGGGGGGGCGCAGGGTGGTGTAGGATGCGGGATGGCAGAGGATGCAGGGAGGGGGGACGCAGGGTGGTGTAGGATGCAGGCAGATGGGACACAGGGTGGTGGAGGATGCAAGGTGAAGAATGCAGGGAGGGGGGACGCAGAATGGCGTAGGATGCGGGGTGGTGTAGGATGCAGGGAGGGGGATGCAGAGTGGTGTAGGATGCAGGGAGGAGAGACGCAGAGTGGCGTAAGATGCAGGGTGGTGGAGGATGCAGGGAGGGGAGACGCAGGGTGGTGTGTAGGATGCAGGGAGAGGGGACGCAGGGTGGTGTAGGATGCGGGATGGCAGAGGATGCAGGGAGGGGGGATTCAGGTTGGTGTAGGATGCAGGGAGGGGGGACGCAGGGTGGTGGAGGATGCGGGGTGGAGGATGCAGGGAGGGGGGACGCAGAGTGGCGAAGGATGCGGGGTGGTGTAGGATGCAGGGAGGAGGGACGCAGAGTGGCGTAGGATGCAGGGTGGTGGAGGATGCAGGGAGGGGGAATACAGAGTGGCGTAGGATGCAGGGAGGGGGATGCAGGGTGGTGTAGGATGCGGGATGGCAGAGGATGCAGGGAGGGGGGACGCAGAGTGGCGTAGGATGCGGGGTGATGCAGGGAGGGGGGATGCAGAGTGGCGTAGGATGCGGGGTGGTAGAGGATGCAGGGAGGGGGAATACAGAGTGTCGTAGGATGCGGGATGGCAGAGGATGCAGGGAGGGGGGTCGCAGAGTGGCGTATTATGCGGGGTGTAGGATGCAGGGAGGGGGGACGCAGAGTGGCGTAGGATGCGGGGTGGTGGAGGATGCAGGAAGGGGGGACGCAGAGTAGCGTAGGATGCGGGGTGGTGTAGGATGCAGGGAGGGGGGATGCAGAGTGGTGAAAGATGCTGGGAGGATGGACGAAGAGTGGCGTAGGATGCGGGGTTGTGGAGGAAGCAGGGAGGGGGAATACAGAGTGGGGTAGGATGCAGGGAGGGGGGGCGCAGGGTGGTGTAGGATGCGGGATGGCAGAGGATGCAGGGAGGGGGGACGCAGGGTGGTGTAGGATGCAGGCAGATGGGACACAGGGTGGTGGAGGATGCAAGGTGAAGAATGCAGGGAGGGGGGACGCAGAATGGCGTAGGATGCGGGGTGGTGTAGGATGCAGGGAGGGGGATGCAGAGTGGTGTAGGATGCAGGGAGGAGAGACGCAGAGTGGCGTAAGATGCAGGGTGGTGGAGGATGCAGGGAGGGGGAATACAGAGTGGCGTAGGATGCGGGAAGGGGGATGCAGGGTGGTGTAGGATGCGGCATGGCAGAGGATGCAGGGAGGGGGGACGCAGAGTGGCGTAGGATGCAGGGAGGGGGAATACAGAGTGGCGTAGGATGCAGGGAGGGGGACAAAGGGTGGTGTAGGATATGGGGTGGTGGAGGACGCAGGGAGGGGGAATACAGAGTGACGTAGGATGCAGGGTAGGGGGGATGTAGCGTGGTGTAGGATGCGGGATGGCAGAGGATGCAGGGAGGGGGGTCGCACGGTGGTGTAGGATGCAGGGAGGGGGGATGTAGAGTAGTGTAGGATGCAGGGAGGGGGGATGCAGAGTGGTGTAGGATGCAGGGAGGGGGGACGCAGAGTGGTGTAGGATGCAGGGAGGGGGGACGCAGAGTTGCGTAGGATGCGGGGTGGTGGAGAATGCAGGGAGGTGGGACGCAGAGTGGCATAGGATGCGGGGTGGTGTAGGATGCAGGGAGGGGGGACGCAGAGTGGCATAGGGATGCGGGGTGGTGTAGGATGCAGGGAGGGGGGATGCAGAGTGGTGTAGGATGCAGGGAGGAGGGACGCAGAGTGGCGTAGGATGCAGGGAGGGGGAATACAGAGTGGCGTAGGATGCAGGGAGGGGGGACAAAGGGTGGTGTAGGATGTGGGGTGCTGGAGGACGCAGGGAGGGGGAATACAGAGTGACGTAGGATGCAGGGTAGGGGGGATGTAGCGTGGTGTAGGATGCGGGATGGCAGAGGATGCAGGGAGGGGGGGTCGCAGGGTGGTGTAGGATGCAGGAGGGGGGATGTAGAGTAGTGTAGGATACAGGGAGGGGGGACGCAGAGTAGTGTAGGATACAGGGAGGGGGGACGCAGAGTGGTGTAGGATGCAGGGAGGGGGGACGCAGAGTTGCGTAGGATGCGAAGTGGTGGAGAATGCAGGGAGGTGGGACGCAGAGTTGCGTAGGATGCGGGGTGGTGGAAGATGCAGAGAGGGGGAATACAGAGTGGCGTAGGATGCAGCGAGGGGGACGCAGGGTGGTGTAGGATGCATGTTGGGGGGACGCAGGGTGGTGGAGGATGCGGGGTGGAGGATGCAAGTAGGGGGGACGCAGAGTGGCGTAGGATGCGGGGTGGTGGAGGATGCAGGGAGAGGGGACGCAGAGTGGCGTAGGATGCGGGATGTTGTAGAATGCAGGGAGAGGGATGCAGAGTGGTGTAGGATGCATGGAGGAGGGGCGCAGAGTGGCGTAGGATGCAGGGTGGTGGAGGATGCAGGGAGGGGGAATACAGAGTGGCGTAGGATGCAGGGAGAGGGGGATGCAGGGTGGTATAGGATGCGGGTTGGCAGAGGATGCAGGGAGGGGGGACGCAGAGTGGCGTAGGATGCGGGGTGGTGTGTAAGGGAGGGGGATGCAGAGTGGCGGAGGATGCGGGGTGGTGTAGGATGCAGGGAGGGGGGGATGCAGAGTGGTGGAGGATGCAGGGAGGAGGGACGCAGAGTGGCGTAGGATGCGGGGTGGTGGAGGATGCAGGGAGGGGGAATACAGAGTGGCGTAGGATGCAGGGAGGGGGGACGCAGGGTGGTGTAGGATGCAGGATGGCAGAGGATGCAGGGAGGGGAGACGCAGGGTGGTGTGTAGGATGCAGGGAGAGGGGACGCAGGGTGGTGTAGGATGCGGGATGGCAGAGGATGCAGGGAGGGGGGATTCAGGTTGGTGTAGGATGCAGGGAGGGGGGACGCAGGGTGGTGGAGGATGCGGGGTGGAGGATGCAGGAGGGGGGACGCAGAGTGGCGAAGGATGCGGGGTGGTGTAGGATGCAGGGAGGAGGGACGCAGAGTGGCGTAGGATGCAGGGTGGTGGAGGATGAGGGAGGGGGAATACAGAGTGGCGTAGGATGCAGGGAGGGGGATGCAGGGTGGTGTAGGATGCGGGATGGCAGAGGATGCAGGGAGGGGGGACGCAGAGTGGCGTAGGATGCGGCGGGGTGATGCAGGAAGGGGGGATGCAGAGTGGCGTAGGATGCGGGGTGGTAGAGGATGCAGGGAGGGGGAATACAGAGTGTCGTAGGATGCGGGATGGCAGAGGATGCAGGGAGGGGGGTCGCAGAGTGGCGTATTATGCGGGGTGTAGGATGCAGGGAGGGGGGACGCAGAGTGGCGTAGAATGCGGGGTGGTGGAGGATGCAGGAAGGGGGGACGCAGAGTAGCGTAGGATGCAGGGAGGGGGGATGCAGAGTGGTGAAAGATGCTGGGAGGATGGACGAAGAGTGGCGTAGGATGCGGGGTTGTGGAGGAAGCAGGGAGGGGGAATACAGAGTGGGGTAGGATGCAGGGAGGGGGGGCGCAGGGTGGTGTAGGATGCGGGATGGCAGAGGATGCAGGGAGGGGGGACGCAGGGTGGTGTAGGATGCAGGCAGATGGGACACAGGGTGGTGGAGGATGCAAGGTGAAGAATGCAGGGAGGGGGGACGCAGAATGGCGTAGGATGCGGGGTGGTGTAGGATGCAGGGAGGGGGATGCAGAGTGGTGTAGGATGCAGGGAGGAGAGACGCAGAGTGGCGTAAGATGCAGGGTGGTGGAGGATGCAGGGAGGGGAGACGCAGGGTGGTGTGTAGGATGCAGGGAGAGGGGACGCAGGGTGGTGTAGGATGCGGGATGGCAGAGGATGCAGGGAGGGGGGATTCAGGTTGGTGTAGGATGCAGGGAGGGGGGACGCAGGGTGGTGGAGGATGCGGGGTGGAGGATGCAGGGAGGGGGGACGCAGAGTGGCGAAGGATGCGGGGTGGTGTAGGATGCAGGGAGGAGGGACGCAGAGTGGCGTAGGATGCAGGGTGGTGGAGGATGCAGGGAGGGGGAATACAGAGTGGCGTAGGATGCAGGGAGGGGGATGCAGGGTGGTGTAGGATGCGGGATGGCAGAGGATGCAGGGAGGGGGGACGCAGAGTGGCGTAGGATGCGGGGTGATGCAGGGAGGGGGGATGCAGAGTGGCGTAGGATGCGGGGTGGTAGAGGATGCAGGGAGGGGGAATACAGAGTGTCGTAGGATGCGGGATGGCAGAGGATGCAGGGAGGGGGGTCGCAGAGTGGCGTATTATGCGGGGTGTAGGATGCAGGGAGGGGGGACGCAGAGTGGCGTAGGATGCGGGGTGGTGGAGGATGCAGGAAGGGGGGACGCAGAGTAGCGTAGGATGCGGGGTGGTGTAGGATGCAGGGAGGGGGGATGCAGAGTGGTGAAAGATGCTGGGAGGATGGACGAAGAGTGGCGTAGGATGCGGGGTTGTGGAGGAAGCAGGGAGGGGGAATACAGAGTGGGGTAGGATGCAGGGAGGGGGGGCGCAGGGTGGTGTAGGATGCGGGATGGCAGAGGATGCAGGGAGGGGGGACGCAGGGTGGTGTAGGATGCAGGCAGATGGGACACAGGGTGGTGGAGGATGCAAGGTGAAGAATGCAGGGAGGGGGGACGCAGAATGGCGTAGGATGCGGGGTGGTGTAGGATGCAGGGAGGGGGATGCAGAGTGGTGTAGGATGCAGGGAGGAGAGACGCAGAGTGGCGTAAGATGCAGGGTGGTGGAGGATGCAGGGAGGGGGAATATAGAGTGGCGTAGGATGCAGGAAGGGGGATACAGGGTGGTGTAGGATGCGGCATGGCAGAGGATGCAGGGAGGGGGGACGCAGAGTGGTGTAGGATGCAGGGAGGGGGGACACAGAGTGGAGTAGGATGCGGGTGGTGGAGGATGCAGGGATGGGGGACGCAGAGTGGCGTAGGATGCGGGGTGGTGTAGGATGCAGGGAGGAGGGACGCAGAGTGGTGTAGGATGCAGGGTGGAGGAGGATGCAGGGAGGGGGAATACAGAGTGGCGTAGGAGGCAGGGAGGGGGATACAGGGTGGTGTAGAATGCGGGGAGGAGGATGCAGGGAGGGGGGACGCAGAGTGGCGAAGGATGCAGGGACGGGGGACGCAGAGTGGCGTAGGATGCGGGGTGGTGAAGGATGCAGCGAGGGGGAATAAAGAGTGGCGTAGGATGCAGGGAGGGGGGACGCAGGGTGGTGTTGGAATGCGGGGTGGAGGATGCAGGGAGGGGGGATGCAGAGTGGCATAGGATGCGGGATGGAGTAGGATGCAGGGAGGGGGGATGCAGAGTGGTTTAGGATGCAGGGAGGAGGGATGCAGAGTGGCATAGGATGCGGGGTGGTGAAGGATGCAGCGAGGGGGAATAAAGAGTGGCGTAGGATGCAGGGAGGGGGGACGCAGGGTGGTGTTGGAATGCGGGGTGGAGGATGCAGGGAGGGGGGATGCAGAGTGGCATAGGATGCGGGATGGAGTAGGATGCAGGGAGGGGGATGCAGAGTGGCGTAGGATGCAGGGTGGTGGAGGATGCAAGGAGGGGGAATACAGAGTGGCGTAAAATGCAGGGAGGGGGGACGCAGGGTGGTGTAGGATGCGGGATGGCAGAGGATGCAGGGAGGGGGGACGCAGGGCGGTGTAGGATGCAGGGAGGGGGATGCAGGGTGGTGTAGGATGCGGGATGGCAGAGGATGCAGGGAGGAGAAATACTGAGTGGCTTATGATGCAGGTAGGGGGGACGCAGGGTGGTGTAGGATGCAGGGTGGTGGAGGACGCAGGGAGAGGGAATACAGAGTGGCATAGGATGCAGGGTAGGGGGGATGTAGGGTGGTGTAGGATGCGGGATGGCAGAGGATGCAGGGACGGGGGACGCAGGGTGGTGTACGATGCGGGGTGGAGGATGCAGGGAGGGGGGACGCAGAGTGGCGTAGGATGCGGAGTGGTGTAGGATGCAGGGAGGGGGGATGCAGAGTGGTGTAGGATGGAGGGAGGGGGGACGCAGAGTGGTGTAGGATGCAGGGAGGGGGACGCAGAGTGGTGTACGATGCAGGGAGGGGGAATACAGAGCGGCGTAGGATGCAGGGTGGTGTAGGATGCAGAATGGCAGAGGATGCAGGGAGGGGGGACACAGGGTGGTGTAGGATGCAGGGAGGGGGGATGCAGGGTAGTGTAGGATGCGAGGTGGTGGAGGACGCAGGAAGGGGGAATACAGAGTGGCGTAGGATGCAGGGAGGGGGGACGCAGGGTGGTGTAGGATGCGCGGTGACGGAGGAAGCAGGGATGGGGAATACAGAGTGGCATAGGATGCAGGGAGGGGGGATGCAGGGTGGTGTAGGATGCGGGATGGCAGAGGATGCAGGGAGGTGGGACGCAGGGTGGTGTAGGATGCGGGATGGCAGAGGATGCAGGGAGGCCGGATGCAGGGTGGTGTAGGATGCAGGGAGGGGGGACGCAGGGTGGCGTAGGACGTGGGGTGGCAGAGGATGCAGGGAGGAGGGATGCAGGGTGGGAGGGGGGCTATAGGGTAGGGAGGACATTAGTTTTAGTTGGGTGATGCAGGGTTTGGGGATGCAGGGTGGTGTAAGATGCAGAGAGGGGGGACGCAGGGTGGTGTAGGATGCGGGATGGCAGAGGATGCAGGGAGGGGGGATGCAGGGTGGTGGTAAGATGCAGAGAGGGGGGACGCAGGGTGGTGTAGGATGCGGGGTGGTGGAGGATGAAGGGAGGGGGATGCAGAGTGGCGTAGGATGCAGAGAGGGGGGACGCAGAGTGGCTTAGGATGCGGAGTGGTGGGGGATGCAGGGAGGGGGGATGCAGAGTGGCATAGGATGCGTGATGTCGGAGAATGCAGGGAGGGGGGACGCAGGGTTGTGTAGGATGCAGGGAGGGGGACGCAGGGTGGTGTTGGATGCGTGATGATGGAGGATGCAGGGAGGGGGAATACAGAGTGGCGTAGGATGCAGGGAGGGGGGACGCAGGGTGGTGGAGGATGCAGGATGTGAGGGGGGCTGTAGGGTGGGGAGAACTTTAGTGAAGTTGGGTGATGCAGGGTGGGGTGGACTTGTGGAAGAAAAGGGAGCCTGGGAGTTCAACATACTGAGCATTAATTAAAATCCTATTTACCTGCCTGGCTCCAGCGAGTCCAACAGCGGCAGGAAAGGGACATCAAACGCAGGCACGTCAGGGCAGGGAAGGGACCCAGGCACAACCCACCTGGGTGAACGTTGGCGGTAGTGCAGCAGCACTTCACCCACTACATATATACATATAGATAAATATACCAACACATATATAAATATACATACCTAAAAAAGTTGTTGGCCCAGGTGCAAAACTATGCCCCCCCCGCCCCCCCGTTATACTTAACA
>NW_028142487.1:0-59852 GCF_055691185.1 Crinia signifera | reverse complement strand
ATTGGGGGTTTAAATTCGTTAGGCCCCGCCCCTTTGGGTCCAGAAGCCCATAATGCCATTCAGAGTATAGACCATGACATGACTGAGGGTAGAGATACTTTTGGCCACGCCCCTTTTGCCTAGAAGCCCCAAAACCCATTGAAATAGCATTGGGGGTTTAAATTCGTTAGGCCCCGCCCCTTTGGGTCCAGAAGCCCATAATGCCATTTAGAGTATAGACCATGACATGACTGAGGGTTGAGATACTTTTGGCCACGCCCCTTTTGCCTAGAAGCCTCTAAACCCATTGAAATAGCATTGGGGGTTTAAATTCGTTAGGCCCCGCCCCTTTGGGTCCAGAAGCCCATAATGCCATTCAGAGTATAGACCATGACATGACTGAGGGTTGAGATACTTTTGGCCACGCCCCTTTTGCCTAGAAGCCCCTAAACCCATTGAAATAGCATTGGGGGTTTAAATTCGTTAGGCCCCGCCCCTTTGGGTCCAGAAGCCCATAATGCCATTCAGAGTATAGACCATGACATGACTGAGGGTTGAGATACTTTTGGCCACGCCCCTTTTGCCTAGAAGCCCCTAAACCCATTGAAATAGCATTGGGGGTTTAAATTCGTTAGGCCCCGCCCCTTTGGGTCCAGAAGCCCATAATGCCATTCAGAGTATAGACCATGACATGACTGAGGGTAGAGATACTTTTGGCCACGCCCCTTTTGCCTAGAAGCCCCAAAACCCATTGAAATAGCATTGGGGGTTTAAATTCGTTAGGCCCCGCCCCTTTGGGTCTAGAAGCCCATAATGCCATTCAGAGTATAGACCATGACATGACTGAGGGTAGAGATACTTTTGGCCACGCCCCTTTTGCCTAGAAGCCCCAAAACCCATTGAAATAGCATTGGGGGTTTAAATTCGTTAGGCCCCGCCCCTTTGGGTCCAGAAGCCCATAATGCCATTCAGAGTATAGACAATGACATGACTGAGGGTAGAGATACTTTTGGCCACGCCCCTTTTGCCTAGAAGCCCCAAAACCCATTGAAATAGCATTGGGGGTTTAAATTCGTTAGGCCCCGCCCCTTTGGGTCCAGAAGCCCATAATGCCATTCAGAGTATAGACCATGACATGACTGAGGGTAGAGATACTGTTGGCCACGCCCCTTTTGCCTAGAAGCCCCAAAACCCATTGAAATAGCATTGGGGGTTTAAATTCGTTAGGCCCCGCCCCTTTGGGTCCAGAAGCCCATAATGCCATTCAGAGTATAGACCATGACATGACTGAGGGTAGAGATACTTTTGGCCACGCCCCTTTTGCCTAGAAGCCCCTAAACCCATTGAAATAGCATTGGGGGTTTAAATTCGTTAGGCCCCGCCCCTTTGGGTCCAGAAGCCCATAATGCCATTCAGAGTATAGACCATGACATGACTGAGGGTTGAGATACTTTTGGCCACGCCCCCTTTTGCCTAGAAGCCCCTAAACCCATTGAAATAGCATTGGGGGTTTAAATTCGTTAGGCCCCGCCCCTTTGGGTCCAGAAGCCCAAATTGCCATTCAGAGTATAGACCATGACATGACTGAGGGTTGAGATACTTTTGGCCACGCCCCTTTTGCCTAGAAGCCCCTAAACCTATTGAAATAGCATTGGGGGTTTAAATTCGTTAGGCCCCGCCCCTTTGGGTCCAGAAGCCCATAATGCCATTCAGAGTATAGACCATGACATGACTGAGGGTAGAGATACTTTTGGCCACGCCCTTTTTGCCTAGAAGCCCCAAAACCCATTGAAATAGCATTGGGGGTTTAAATTCGTTAGGCCCGGCCCCGGCCTAGAAGCCCCTAAACCCATTGAAATAGCATTGGGGGTTTAAATTCGTTAGGCCCCGCCCCTTTGGGTCCAGAAGCCCAGAAAACCCTTCTGAGTATAGACCTTGACATGGCTGAGGGTTGAGATACTTTTGGCCACGCCCCTTTTGTCTAAAAGCCCCTAAACCCATTGAAATAGCATTGGGGGTTTAAATTCGTTAGGCCCCGCCCCTTTGGGTCCAGAAGCCCATAATGCCATTCAGAGTATAGACCATGACATGACTGAGGGTAGAGATACTTTTGGCCACGCCCTTTTTGCCTAGAAGCCCCTAAACCTATTGAAATAGCATTGGGGGTTTAAATTCGTTAGGCCCCGCCCCTTTGGGTCCAGAAGCCCAGAACACCATTCGGAGTATAGACCATGACATGGCTGAGGGTTGAGATACTTTTGGCCACGCCCCTTTTGTCTAGAAGCCCCTAAACCCATTGAAATAGCATTGGGGGTTTAAATTCGTTAGGCCCCTCCCCTTTGGGTCCAGAAGCCCATAATGCCATTCAGAGTATAGACCATGACATGACTGAGGGTAGAGATACTTTTGGCCACGCCCCTTTTGCATAGAAGCCCCAAAACCCATTGAAATAGCATTGGGGGTTTAAATTCGTTAGGCCCCGCCCCTTTGGGTCCAGAAGCCCATAATGCCATTTAGAGTATAGACCATGACATGACTGAGGGTTGAGATACTTTTGGCCACGCCCCCTTTTGCCTAGAAGCCCCTAAACCCATTGAAATAGCATTGGGGGTTTAAATTCGTTAGGCCCCGCCCCTTTGGGTCCAGAAGCCCATAATGCCATTCAGAGTATAGACCATGACATGACTGAGGGTTGAGATACTTTTGGCCACGCCCCTTTTGCCTAGAAGCCCCTAAACCTATTGAAATAGCATTGGGGGTTTAAATTCGTTAGGCCCCGCCCCTTTGGGTCCAGAAGCCCAGAAAACCCTTCGGAGTATAGACCTTGACATGGCTGAGGGTTGAGATACTTTTGGCCACGCCCCTTTTGTCTAAAAGCCCCTAAACCCATTGAAATAGCATTGGGGGTTTAAATTCGTTAGGCCCCGCCCCTTTGGGTCCAGAAGCCCATAATGCCATTCAGAGTATAGACCATGACATGACTGAGGGTAGAGATACTTTTGGCCACGCCCCTTTTGCCTAGAAGCCCCAAAACCCATTGAAATAGCATTGGGGGTTTAAATTCGTTAGGCCCGGCCCCTTTGGGTCCAGAAGCCCATAATGCCATTCAGAGTATAGACCATGACATGACTGAGGGTTGAGATACTTTTGGCCACGCCTCTTTTGTCTAGAAGCCCCTAAACCCATTGAAATAGCATTGGGGGTTTAAATTCGTTAGGCCCCGCCCCTTTGGGTCCAGAAGCCCATAATGCCATTCAGAGTATAGACCATGACATGACTGAGGGTAGAGATACTTTTGGCCACGCCCCTTTTGCCTAGAAGCCCCAAAACCCATTGAAATTGCTTTGGGGGTTTAAATTCGTTAGGCCCCGCCCCTTTGGGTCCAGAAGCCCATAATGCCATTCAGAGTATAGACCATGACATGACTGAGGGTTGAGATACTTTTGGCCACGCCTCTTTTGCCTAGAAGTCCCTAAACCTATTGAAATAGCATTGGGGGTTTAAATTCGTTAGGCCCCGCCCCTTTGGGTCCAGAAGCCCAGATCACCATTCGGAGTATAGACCTTGACATGGCTGAGGATTGAGATACTTTTGGCCACGCCCCTTTTGCCTAGAAGCCCCAAAACCCATTGAAATAGCATTGGGGGTTTAAATTCGTTAGGCCCCGCCCCTTTGGGTCCAGAAGCCCATAATGCCATTCAGAGTATAGACCATGACATGACTGAGGGTTGAGATACTTTTGGCCACGCCCCTTTTGCCTAGAAGCCCCTAAACCCATTGAAATAGCATTGGGGGTTTAAATTCGTTAGGCCCCGCCCCTTTGGGTCCAGAAGCCCATAATGCCATTCAGAGTATAGACCATGACATGACTGAGGGTAGAGATACTTTTGGCCACGCCCCTTTTGCATAGAAGCCCCAAAACCCATTGAAATAGCATTGGGGGTTTAAATTCGTTAGGCCCCGCCCCTTTGGGTCCAGAAGCCCATAATGCCATTTAGAGTATAGACCATGACATGACTGAGGGTTGAGATACTTTTGGCCACGCCCCCTTTTGCCTAGAAGCCCCTAAACCCATTGAAATAGCATTGGGGGTTTAAATTCGTTAGGCCCCGCCCCTTTGGGTCCAGAAGCCCATAATGCCATTCAGAGTATAGACCATGACATGACTGAGGGTTGAGATACTTTTGGCCACGCCCCTTTTGCCTAGAAGCCCCTAAACCTATTGAAATAGCATTGGGGGTTTAAATTCGTTAGGCCCCGCCCCTTTGGGTCCAGAAGCCCAGAAAACCCTTCGGAGTATAGACCTTGACATGGCTGAGGGTTGAGATACTTTTGGCCACGCCCCTTTTGTCTAAAAGCCCCTAAACCCATTGAAATAGCATTGGGGGTTTAAATTCGTTAGGCCCCGCCCCTTTGGGTCCAGAAGCCCATAATGCCATTCAGAGTATAGACCATGACATGACTGAGGGTAGAGATACTTTTGGCCACGCCCCATTTTGCCTAGAAGCCCCAAAACCCATTGAAATAGCATTGGGGGTTTAAATTCGTTAGGCCCGGCCCCTTTGGGTCCAGAAGCCCATAATGCCATTCAGAGTATAGACCATGACATGACTGAGGGTAGAGATACTTTTGGCCACGCCCCTTTTGCCTAGAAGCCCCAAAACCCATTGAAATAGCATTGGGGGTTTAAATTCGTTAGGCCCCGCCCCTTTGGGTCCAGAAGCCCATAATGCCATTTAGAGTATAGACCATGACATGACTGAGGGTTGAGATACTTTTGGCCACGCCCCTTTTGCCTAGAAGCCTCTAAACCCATTGAAATAGCATTGGGGGTTTAAATTCGTTAGGCCCCGCCCCTTTGGGTCCAGAAGCCCATAATGCCATTCAGAGTATAGACCATGACATGACTGAGGGTTGAGATACTTTTGGCCACGCCCCTTTTGCCTAGAAGCCCCTAAACCTATTGAAATAGCATTGGGGGTTTAAATTCGTTAGGCCCCGCCCCTTTGGGTCCAGAAGCCCAGAAAACCCTTCGGAGTATAGACCTTGACATGGCTGAGGGTTGAGATACTTTTGGCCACGCCCCTTTTGTCTAAAAGCCCCTAAACCCATTGAAATAGCATTGGGGGTTTAAATTCGTTAGGCCCCGCCCCTTTGGGTCCAGAAGCCCATAATGCCATTCAGAGTATAGACCATGACATGACTGAGGGTAGAGATACTTTTGGCCACGCCCCTTTTGCCTAGAAGCCCCAAAACCCATTGAAATAGCATTGGGGGTTTAAATTCGTTAGGCCCCGCCCCTTTGGGTCCAGAAGCCCATAATGCCATTTAGAGTATAGACCATGACATGACTGAGGGTTGAGATACTTTTGGCCACGCCCCTTTTGCCTAGAAGCCTCTAAACCCATTGAAATAGCATTGGGGGTTTAAATTCGTTAGGCCCCGCCCCTTTGGGTCCAGAAGCCCATAATGCCATTCAGAGTATAGACCATGACATGACTGAGGGTTGAGATACTTTTGGCCACGCCCCTTTTGCCTAGAAGCCCCTAAACCCATTGAAATAGCATTGGGGGTTTAAATTCGTTAGGCCCCGCCCCTTTGGGTCCAGAAGCCCAGAAAACCCTTCGGAGTATAGACCTTGACATGGCTGAGGGTTGAGATACTTTTGGCCACGCCCCTTTTGTCTAAAAGCCCCTAAACCCATTGAAATAGCATTGGGGGTTTAAATTCGTTAGGCCCCGCCCCTTTGGGTCCAGAAGCCCATAATGCCATTCAGAGTATAGACCATGACATGACTGAGGGTAGAGATACTTTTGGCCACGCCCCATTTTGCCTAGAAGCCCCAAAACCCATTGAAATAGCATTGGGGGTTTAAATTCGTTAGGCCCGGCCCCTTTGGGTCCAGAAGCCCATAATGCCATTCAGAGTATAGACCATGACATGACTGAGGGTAGAGATACTTTTGGCCACGCCCCTTTTGCCTAGAAGCCCCAAAACCCATTGAAATAGCATTGGGGGTTTAAATTCGTTAGGCCCCGCCCCTTTGGGTCCAGAAGCCCATAATGCCATTTAGAGTATAGACCATGACATGACTGAGGGTTGAGATACTTTTGGCCACGCCCCTTTTGCCTAGAAGCCTCTAAACCCATTGAAATAGCATTGGGGGTTTAAATTCGTTAGGCCCCGCCCCTTTGGGTCCAGAAGCCCATAATGCCATTCAGAGTATAGACCATGACATGACTGAGGGTTGAGATACTTTTGGCCACGCCCCTTTTGCCTAGAAGCCCCTAAACCCATTGAAATAGCATTGGGGGTTTAAATTCGTTAGGCCCCGCCCCTTTGGGTCCAGAAGCCCATAATGCCATTCAGAGTATAGACCATGACATGACTGAGGGTTGAGATACTTTTGGCCACGCCCCTTTTGCCTAGAAGCCCCTAAACCCATTGAAATAGCATTGGGGGTTTAAATTCGTTAGGCCCCGCCCCTTTGGGTCCAGAAGCCCATAATGCCATTCAGAGTATAGACCATGACATGACTGAGGGTAGAGATACTTTTGGCCACGCCCCTTTTGCCTAGAAGCCCCAAAACCCATTGAAATAGCATTGGGGGTTTAAATTCGTTAGGCCCCGCCCCTTTGGGTCTAGAAGCCCATAATGCCATTCAGAGTATAGACCATGACATGACTGAGGGTAGAGATACTTTTGGCCACGCCCCTTTTGCCTAGAAGCCCCAAAACCCATTGAAATAGCATTGGGGGTTTAAATTCGTTAGGCCCCGCCCCTTTGGGTCCAGAAGCCCATAATGCCATTCAGAGTATAGACCATGACATGACTGAGGGTAGAGATACTTTTGGCCACGCCCCTTTTGCCTAGAAGCCCCAAAACCCATTGAAATAGCATTGGGGGTTTAAATTCGTTAGGCCCCGCCCCTTTGGGTCCAGAAGCCCATAATGCCATTCAGAGTATAGACCATGACATGACTGAGGGTAGAGATACTGTTGGCCACGCCCCTTTTGCCTAGAAGCCCCAAAACCCATTGAAATAGCATTGGGGGTTTAAATTCGTTAGGCCCCGCCCCTTTGGGTCCAGAAGCCCATAATGCCATTCAGAGTATAGACCATGACATGACTGAGGGTAGAGATACTTTTGGCCACGCCCCTTTTGCCTAGAAGCCCCTAAACCCATTGAAATAGCATTGGGGGTTTAAATTCGTTAGGCCCCGCCCCTTTGGGTCCAGAAGCCCATAATGCCATTCAGAGTATAGACCATGACATGACTGAGGGTTGAGATACTTTTGGCCACGCCCCCTTTTGCCTAGAAGCCCCTAAACCCATTGAAATAGCATTGGGGGTTTAAATTCGTTAGGCCCCGCCCCTTTGGGTCCAGAAGCCCAAATTGCCATTCAGAGTATAGACCATGACATGACTGAGGGTTGAGATACTTTTGGCCACGCCCCTTTTGCCTAGAAGCCCCTAAACCTATTGAAATAGCATTGGGGGTTTAAATTCGTTAGGCCCCGCCCCTTTGGGTCCAGAAGCCCATAATGCCATTCAGAGTATAGACCATGACATGACTGAGGGTAGAGATACTTTTGGCCACGCCCTTTTTGCCTAGAAGCCCCAAAACCCATTGAAATAGCATTGGGGGTTTAAATTCGTTAGGCCCGGCCCCGGCCTAGAAGCCCCTAAACCCATTGAAATAGCATTGGGGGTTTAAATTCGTTAGGCCCCGCCCCTTTGGGTCCAGAAGCCCAGAAAACCCTTCTGAGTATAGACCTTGACATGGCTGAGGGTTGAGATACTTTTGGCCACGCCCCTTTTGTCTAAAAGCCCCTAAACCCATTGAAATAGCATTGGGGGTTTAAATTCGTTAGGCCCCGCCCCTTTGGGTCCAGAAGCCCATAATGCCATTCAGAGTATAGACCATGACATGACTGAGGGTAGAGATACTTTTGGCCACGCCCTTTTTGCCTAGAAGCCCCTAAACCTATTGAAATAGCATTGGGGGTTTAAATTCGTTAGGCCCCGCCCCTTTGGGTCCAGAAGCCCAGAACACCATTCGGAGTATAGACCATGACATGGCTGAGGGTTGAGATACTTTTGGCCACGCCCCTTTTGTCTAGAAGCCCCTAAACCCATTGAAATAGCATTGGGGGTTTAAATTCGTTAGGCCCCTCCCCTTTGGGTCCAGAAGCCCATAATGCCATTTAGAGTATAGACCATGACATGACTGAGGGTTGAGATACTTTTGGCCACGCCCCCTTTTGCCTAGAAGCCCCTAAACCCATTGAAATAGCATTGGGGGTTTAAATTCGTTAGGCCCCGCCCCTTTGGGTCCAGAAGCCCATAATGCCATTCAGAGTATAGACCATGACATGACTGAGGGTTGAGATACTTTTGGCCACGCCCCTTTTGCCTAGAAGCCCCTAAACCTATTGAAATAGCATTGGGGGTTTAAATTCGTTAGGCCCCGCCCCTTTGGGTCCAGAAGCCCAGAAAACCCTTCGGAGTATAGACCTTGACATGGCTGAGGGTTGAGATACTTTTGGCCACGCCCCTTTTGTCTAAAAGCCCCTAAACCCATTGAAATAGCATTGGGGGTTTAAATTCGTTAGGCCCCGCCCCTTTGGGTCCAGAAGCCCATAATGCCATTCAGAGTATAGACCATGACATGACTGAGGGTAGAGATACTTTTGGCCACGCCCCTTTTGCCTAGAAGCCCCAAAACCCATTGAAATAGCATTGGGGGTTTAAATTCGTTAGGCCCGGCCCCTTTGGGTCCAGAAGCCCATAATGCCATTCAGAGTATAGACCATGACATGACTGAGGGTTGAGATACTTTTGGCCACGCCCCTTTTGTCTAGAAGCCCCTAAACCCATTGAAATAGCATTGGGGGTTTAAATTCGTTAGGCCCCGCCCCTTTGGGTCCAGAAGCCCATAATGCCATTCAGAGTATAGACCATGACATGACTGAGGGTAGAGATACTTTTGGCCACGCCCCTTTTGCCTAGAAGCCCCAAAACCCATTGAAATAGCTTTGGGGGTTTAAATTCGTTAGGCCCCGCCCCTTTGGGTCCAGAAGCCCATAATGCCATTCAGAGTATAGACCATGACATGACTGAGGGTTGAGATACTTTTGGCCACGCCTCTTTTGCCTAGAAGTCCCTAAACCTATTGAAATAGCATTGGGGGTTTAAATTCGTTAGGCCCCGCCCCTTTGGGTCCAGAAGCCCAGATCACCATTCGGAGTATAGACCTTGACATGGCTGAGGATTGAGATACTTTTGGCCACGCCCCTTTTGCCTAGAAGCCCCAAAACCCATTGAAATAGCATTGGGGGTTTAAATTCGTTAGGCCCCGCCCCTTTGGGTCCAGAAGCCCATAATGCCATTCAGAGTATAGACCATGACATGACTGAGGGTTGAGATACTTTTGGCCACGCCCCTTTTGCCTAGAAGCCCCTAAACCCATTGAAATAGCATTGGGGGTTTAAATTCGTTAGGCCCCGCCCCTTTGGGTCCAGAAGCCCATAATGCCATTCAGAGTATAGACCATGACATGACTGAGGGTAGAGATACTTTTGGCCACGCCCCTTTTGCATAGAAGCCCCAAAACCCATTGAAATAGCATTGGGGGTTTAAATTCGTTAGGCCCCGCCCCTTTGGGTCCAGAAGCCCATAATGCCATTTAGAGTATAGACCATGACATGACTGAGGGTTGAGATACTTTTGGCCACGCCCCCTTTTGCCTAGAAGCCCCTAAACCCATTGAAATAGCATTGGGGGTTTAAATTCGTTAGGCCCCGCCCCTTTGGGTCCAGAAGCCCATAATGCCATTCAGAGTATAGACCATGACATGACTGAGGGTTGAGATACTTTTGGCCACGCCCCTTTTGCCTAGAAGCCCCTAAACCTATTGAAATAGCATTGGGGGTTTAAATTCGTTAGGCCCCGCCCCTTTGGGTCCAGAAGCCCAGAAAACCCTTCGGAGTATAGACCTTGACATGGCTGAGGGTTGAGATACTTTTGGCCACGCCCCTTTTGTCTAAAAGCCCCTAAACCCATTGAAATAGCATTGGGGGTTTAAATTCGTTAGGCCCCGCCCCTTTGGGTCCAGAAGCCCATAATGCCATTCAGAGTATAGACCATGACATGACTGAGGGTTGAGATACTTTTAGCCACGCCCTTTTTGCCTAGAAGCCCCAAAACCCAATGAAATAGCATTGGGGGTTTAAATTCGTTAGGCCCCGCCCCTTTGGGTCCAGAAGCCCATAATGCCATTCAGAGTATAGACCATGACATGACTGAGGGTAGAGATACTTTTGGCCACGCCCCATTTTGCCTAGAAGCCCCAAAACCCATTGAAATAGCATTGGGGGTTTAAATTCGTTAGGCCCGGCCCCTTTGGGTCCAGAAGCCCATAATGCCATTCAGAGTATAGACCATGACATGACTGAGGGTAGAGATACTTTTGGCCACGCCCCTTTTGCCTAGAAGCCCCAAAACCCATTGAAATAGCATTGGGGGTTTAAATTCGTTAGGCCCCGCCCCTTTGGGTCCAGAAGCCCATAATGCCATTTAGAGTATAGACCATGACATGACTGAGGGTTGAGATACTTTTGGCCACGCCCCTTTTGCCTAGAAGCCTCTAAACCCATTGAAATAGCATTGGGGGTTTAAATTCGTTAGGCCCCGCCCCTTTGGGTCCAGAAGCCCATAATGCCATTCAGAGTATAGACCATGACATGACTGAGGGTTGAGATACTTTTGGCCACGCCCCTTTTGCCTAGAAGCCCCTAAACCCATTGAAATAGCATTGGGGGTTTAAATTCGTTAGGCCCCGCCCCTTTGGGTCCAGAAGCCCATAATGCCATTCAGAGTATAGACCATGACATGACTGAGGGTTGAGATACTTTTGGCCACGCCCCTTTTGCCTAGAAGCCCCTAAACCCATTGAAATAGCATTGGGGGTTTAAATTCGTTAGGCCCCGCCCCTTTGGGTCCAGAAGCCCATAATGCCATTCAGAGTATAGACCATGACATGACTGAGGGTAGAGATACTTTTGGCCACGCCCCTTTTGCCTAGAAGCCCCAAAACCCATTGAAATAGCATTGGGGGTTTAAATTCGTTAGGCCCCGCCCCTTTGGGTCTAGAAGCCCATAATGCCATTCAGAGTATAGACCATGACATGACTGAGGGTAGAGATACTTTTGGCCACGCCCCTTTTGCCTAGAAGCCCCAAAACCCATTGAAATAGCATTGGGGGTTTAAATTCGTTAGGCCCCGCCCCTTTGGGTCCAGAAGCCCATAATGCCATTCAGAGTATAGACCATGACATGACTGAGGGTAGAGATACTTTTGGCCACGCCCCTTTTGCCTAGAAGCCCCAAAACCCATTGAAATAGCATTGGGGGTTTAAATTCGTTAGGCCCCGCCCCTTTGGGTCCAGAAGCCCATAATGCCATTCAGAGTATAGACCATGACATGACTGAGGGTTGAGATACTTTTAGCCACGCCCTTTTTGCCTAGAAGCCCCAAAACCCAATGAAATAGCATTGGGGGTTTAAATTCGTTAGGCCCCGCCCCTTTGGGTCCAGAAGCCCATAATGCCATTCAGAGTATAGACCATGACATGACTGAGGGTAGAGATACTTTTGGCCACGCCCCATTTTGCCTAGAAGCCCCAAAACCCATTGAAATAGCATTGGGGGTTTAAATTCGTTAGGCCCGGCCCCTTTGGGTCCAGAAGCCCATAATGCCATTCAGAGTATAGACCATGATATGACTGAGGGTTGATATACTTTTGGCCACGCCCCTTTTGCCTAGAAGCCTCTAAACCCATTGAAATAGCATTGGGGGTTTAAATTCGTTAGGCCCCGCCCCTTTGGGTCCAGAAGCCCATAATGCCATTCAGAGTATAGACCATGACATGACTGAGGGTTGAGATACTTTTGGCCACGCCCCTTTTGCCTAGAAGCCCCTAAACCCATTGAAATAGCATTGGGGGTTTAAATTCGTTAGGCCCCGCCCCTTTGGGTCCAGAAGCCCATAATGCCATTCAGAGTATAGACCATGACATGACTGAGGGTTGAGATACTTTTGGCCACGCCCCTTTTGCCTAGAAGCCCCTAAACCCATTGAAATAGCATTGGGGGTTTAAATTCGTTAGGCCCCGCCCCTTTGGGTCCAGAAGCCCATAATGCCATTCAGAGTATAGACCATGACATGACTGAGGGTAGAGATACTTTTGGCCACGCCCCTTTTGCCTAGAAGCCCCAAAACCCATTGAAATAGCATTGGGGGTTTAAATTCGTTAGGCCCCGCCCCTTTGGGTCTAGAAGCCCATAATGCCATTCAGAGTATAGACCATGACATGACTGAGGGTAGAGATACTTTTGGCCACGCCCCTTTTGCCTAGAAGCCCCAAAACCCATTGAAATAGCATTGGGGGTTTAAATTCGTTAGGCCCCGCCCCTTTGGGTCCAGAAGCCCATAATGCCATTCAGAGTATAGACCATGACATGACTGAGGGTAGAGATACTTTTGGCCACGCCCCTTTTGCCTAGAAGCCCCAAAACCCATTGAAATAGCATTGGGGGTTTAAATTCGTTAGGCCCCGCCCCTTTGGGTCCAGAAGCCCATAATGCCATTCAGAGTATAGACCATGACATGACTGAGGGTAGAGATACTGTTGGCCACGCCCCTTTTGCCTAGAAGCCCCAAAACCCATTGAAATAGCATTGGGGGTTTAAATTCGTTAGGCCCCGCCCCTTTGGGTCCAGAAGCCCATAATGCCATTCAGAGTATAGACCATGACATGACTGAGGGTAGAGATACTTTTGGCCACGCCCCTTTTGCCTAGAAGCCCCTAAACCCATTGAAATAGCATTGGGGGTTTAAATTCGTTAGGCCCCGCCCCTTTGGGTCCAGAAGCCCATAATGCCATTCAGAGTATAGACCATGACATGACTGAGGGTTGAGATACTTTTGGCCACGCCCCCTTTTGCCTAGAAGCCCCTAAACCCATTGAAATAGCATTGGGGGTTTAAATTCGTTAGGCCCCGCCCCTTTGGGTCCAGAAGCCCAAATTGCCATTCAGAGTATAGACCATGACATGACTGAGGGTTGAGATACTTTTGGACACGCACCTTTTGCCTAGAAGCCCCTAAACCTATTGAAATAGCATTGGGGGTTTAAATTCGTTAGGCCCCGCCCCTTTGGGTCCAGAAGCCCATAATGCCATTCAGAGTATAGACCATGACATGACTGAGGGTAGAGATACTTTTGGCCACGCCCTTTTTGCCTAGAAGCCCCAAAACCCATTGAAATAGCATTGGGGGTTTAAATTCGTTAGGCCCGGCCCCGGCCTAGAAGCCCCTAAACCCATTGAAATAGCATTGGGGGTTTAAATTCGTTAGGCCCCGCCCCTTTGGGTCCAGAAGCCCAGAAAACCCTTCTGAGTATAGACCTTGACATGGCTGAGGGTTGAGTTACTTTTGGCCACGCCCCTTTTGTCTAAAAGCCCCTAAACCCATTGAAATAGCATTGGGGGTTTAAATTCGTTAGGCCCCGCCCCTTTGGGTCCAGAAGCCCATAATGCCATTCAGAGTATAGACCATGACATGACTGAGGGTAGAGATACTTTTGGCCACGCCCTTTTTGCCTAGAAGCCCCTAAACCTATTGAAATAGCATTGGGGGTTTAAATTCGTTAGGCCCCGCCCCTTTGGGTCCAGAAGCCCAGAACACCATTCGGAGTATAGACCATGACATGGCTGAGGGTTGAGATACTTTTGGCCACGCCCCTTTTGTCTAGAAGCCCCTAAACCCATTGAAATAGCATTGGGGGTTTAAATTCGTTAGGCCCCTCCCCTTTGGGTCCAGAAGCCCATAATGCCATTTAGAGTATAGACCATGACATGACTGAGGGTTGAGATACTTTTGGCCACGCCCCCTTTTGCCTAGAAGCCCCTAAACCCATTGAAATAGCATTGGGGGTTTAAATTCGTTAGGCCCCGCCCCTTTGGGTCCAGAAGCCCATAATGCCATTCAGAGTATAGACCATGACATGACTGAGGGTTGAGATACTTTTGGCCACGCCCCTTTTGCCTAGAAGCCCCTAAACCTATTGAAATAGCATTGGGGGTTTAAATTCGTTAGGCCCCACCCCTTTGGGTCCAGAAGCCCAGAAAATCCTTCGGAGTATAGACCTTGACATGGCTGAGGGTTGAGATACTTTTGGCCACGCCCCTTTTGTCTAAAAGCCCCTAAACCCATTGAAATAGCATTGGGGGTTTAAATTCGTTAGGCCCCGCCCCTTTGGGTCCAGAAGCCCATAATGCCATTCAGAGTATAGACCATGACATGACTGAGGGTAGAGATACTTTTGGCCACGCCCCTTTTGCCTAGAAGCCCCAAAACCCATTGAAATAGCATTGGGGGTTTAAATTCGTTAGGCCCGGCCCCTTTGGGTCCAGAAGCCCATAATGCCATTCAGAGTATAGACCATGACATGACTGAGGGTTGAGATACTTTTGGCCACGCCCCTTTTGTCTAGAAGCCCCTAAACCCATTGAAATAGCATTGGGGGTTTAAATTCGTTAGGCCCCGCCCCTTTGGGTCCAGAAGCCCATAATGCCATTCAGAGTATAGACCATGACATGACTGAGGGTAGAGATACTTTTGGCCACGCCCCTTTTGCCTAGAAGCCCCAAAACCCATTGAAATAGCTTTGGGGGTTTAAATTCGTTAGGCCCCGCCCCTTTGGGTCCAGAAGCCCATAATGCCATTCAGAGTATAGACCATGACATGACTGAGGGTTGAGATACTTTTGGCCACGCCTCTTTTGCCTAGAAGTCCCTAAACCTATTGAAATAGCATTGGGGGTTTAAATTCGTTAGGCCCCGCCCCTTTGGGTCCAGAAGCCCAGATCACCATTCGGAGTATAGACCTTGACATGGCTGAGGATTGAGATACTTTTGGCCACGCCCCTTTTGCCTAGAAGCCCCAAAACCCATTGAAATAGCATTGGGGGTTTAAATTCGTTAGGCCCCGCCCCTTTGGGTCCAGAAGCCCATAATGCCATTCAGAGTATAGACCATGACATGACTGAGGGTTGAGATACTTTTGGCCACGCCCCTTTTGCCTAGAAGCCCCTAAACCCATTGAAATAGCATTGGGGGTTTAAATTCGTTAGGCCCCGCCCCTTTGGGTCCAGAAGCCCATAATGCCATTCAGAGTATAGACCATGACATGACTGAGGGTAGAGATACTTTTGGCCACGCCCCTTTTGCATAGAAGCCCCAAAACCCATTGAAATAGCATTGGGGGTTTAAATTCGTTTAGGCCCCGCCCCTTTGGGTCCAGAAGCCCATAATGCCATTTAGAGTATAGACCATGACATGACTGAGGGTTGAGATACTTTTGGCCACGCCCCCTTTTGCCTAGAAGCCCCTAAACCCATTGAAATAGCATTGGGGGTTTAAATTCGTTAGGCCCCCGCCCCTTTGGGTCCAGAAGCCCATAATGCCATTCAGAGTATAGACCATGACATGACTGAGGGTTGAGATACTTTTGGCCACGCCCCTTTTGCCTAGAAGCCCCTAAACCTATTGAAATAGCATTGGGGGTTTAAATTCGTTAGGCCCCGCCCCTTTGGGTCCAGAAGCCCAGAAAACCCTTCGGAGTATAGACCTTGACATGGCTGAGGGTTGAGATACTTTTGGCCACGCCCCTTTTGTCTAAAAGCCCCTAAACCCATTGAAATAGCATTGGGGGTTTAAATTCGTTAGGCCCCGCCCCTTTGGGTCCAGAAGCCCATAATGCCATTCAGAGTATAGACCATGACATGACTGAGGGTTGAGATACTTTTAGCCACGCCCTTTTTGCCTAGAAGCCCCAAAACCCAATGAAATAGCATTGGGGGTTTAAATTCGTTAGGCCCCGCCCCTTTGGGTCCAGAAGCCCATAATGCCATTCAGAGTATAGACCATGACATGACTGAGGGTAGAGATACTTTTGGCCACGCCCCATTTTGCCTAGAAGCCCCAAAACCCATTGAAATAGCATTGGGGGTTTAAATTCGTTAGGCCCGGCCCCTTTGGGTCCAGAAGCCCATAATGCCATTCAGAGTATAGACCATGACATGACTGAGGGTAGAGATACTTTTGGCCACGCCCCTTTTGCCTAGAAGCCCCAAAACCCATTGAAATAGCATTGGGGGTTTAAATTCGTTAGGCCCCGCCCCTTTGGGTCCAGAAGCCCATAATGCCATTTAGAGTATAGACCATGACATGACTGAGGGTTGAGATACTTTTGGCCACGCCCCTTTTGCCTAGAAGCCTCTAAACCCATTGAAATAGCATTGGGGGTTTAAATTCGTTAGGCCCCGCCCCTTTGGGTCCAGAAGCCCATAATGCCATTCAGAGTATAGACCATGACATGACTGAGGGTTGAGATACTTTTGGCCACGCCCCTTTTGCCTAGAAGCCCCTAAACCCATTGAAATAGCATTGGGGGTTTAAATTCGTTAGGCCCCGCCCCTTTGGGTCCAGAAGCCCATAATGCCATTCAGAGTATAGACCATGACATGACTGAGGGTTGAGATACTTTTGGCCACGCCCCTTTTGCCTAGAAGCCCCTAAACCCATTGAAATAGCATTGGGGGTTTAAATTCGTTAGGCCCCGCCCCTTTGGGTCCAGAAGCCCATAATGCCATTCAGAGTATAGACCATGACATGACTGAGGGTAGAGATACTTTTGGCCACGCCCCTTTTGCCTAGAAGCCCCAAAACCCATTGAAATAGCATTGGGGGTTTAAATTCGTTAGGCCCCGCCCCTTTGGGTCTAGAAGCCCATAATGCCATTCAGAGTATAGACCATGACATGACTGAGGGTAGAGATACTTTTGGCCACGCCCCTTTTGCCTAGAAGCCCCAAAACCCATTGAAATAGCATTGGGGGTTTAAATTCGTTAGGCCCCGCCCCTTTGGGTCCAGAAGCCCATAATGCCATTCAGAGTATAGACCATGACATGACTGAGGGTAGAGATACTTTTGGCCACGCCCCTTTTGCCTAGAAGCCCCAAAACCCATTGAAATAGCATTGGGGGTTTAAATTCGTTAGGCCCCGCCCCTTTGGGTCCAGAAGCCCATAATGCCATTCAGAGTATAGACCATGACATGACTGAGGGTAGAGATACTGTTGGCCACGCCCCTTTTGCCTAGAAGCCCCAAAACCCATTGAAATAGCATTGGGGGTTTAAATTCGTTAGGCCCCGCCCCTTTGGGTCCAGAAGCCCATAATGCCATTCAGAGTATAGACCATGACATGACTGAGGGTAGAGATACTTTTGGCCACGCCCCTTTTGCCTAGAAGCCCCTAAACCCATTGAAATAGCATTGGGGGTTTAAATTCGTTAGGCCCCGCCCCTTTGGGTCCAGAAGCCCATAATGCCATTCAGAGTATAGACCATGACATGACTGAGGGTTGAGATACTTTTGGCCACGCCCCCTTTTGCCTAGAAGCCCCTAAACCCATTGAAATAGCATTGGGGGTTTAAATTCGTTAGGCCCCGCCCCTTTGGGTCCAGAAGCCCAAATTGCCATTCAGAGTATAGACCATGACATGACTGAGGGTTGAGATACTTTTGGCCACGCCCCTTTTGCCTAGAAGCCCCTAAACCTATTGAAATAGCATTGGGGGTTTAAATTCGTTAGGCCCCGCCCCTTTGGGTCCAGAAGCCCAGAAAACCCTTCTGAGTATAGACCTTGACATGGCTGAGGGTTGAGATACTTTTGGCCACGCCCCTTTTGTCTAAAAGCCCCTAAACCCATTGAAATAGCATTGGGGGGTTTAAATTCGTTAGGCCCCGCCCCTTTGGGTCCAGAAGCCCATAATGCCATTCAGAGTATAGACCATGACATGACTGAGGGTAGAGATACTTTTGGCCACGCCCTTTTTGCCTAGAAGCCCCAAAACCCATTGAAATAGCATTGGGGGTTTAAATTCGTTAGGCCCGGCCCCTTTGGGTCCAGAAGCCCATAATGCCATTCAGAGTATAGACCATGACATGACTGAGGGTAGAGATACTTTTGGCCACGCCCCTTTTGCCTAGAAGCCCCAAAACCCATTGAAATAGCATTGGGGGTTTAAATTCGTTAGGCCCCGCCCCTTTGGGTCCAGAAGCCCATAATGCCATTCAGAGTATAGACCATGACATGACTGAGGGTTGAGATACTTTTGGCCACGCCCCTTTTGCCTAGAAGCCCCTAAACCCATTGAAATAGCATTGGGGGTTTAAATTCGTTAGGCCCCGCCCCTTTGGGTCCAGAAGCCCATAATGCCATTCAGAGTATAGACCATGACATGACTGAGGGTTGAGATACTTTTGGCCACGCCCCTTTTGCCTAGAAGCCCCTAAACCCATTGAAATAGCATTGGGGGTTTAAATTCGTTAGGCCCCGCCCCTTTGGGTCCAGAAGCCCATAATGCCATTCAGAGTATAGACCATGACATGACTGAGGGTAGAGATACTTTTGGCCACGCCCCTTTTGCCTAGAAGCCCCTAAACCCATTGAAATAGCATTGGGGGTTTAAATTCGTTAGGCCCCGCCCCTTTGGGTCCAGAAGCCCATAATGCCATTCAGAGTATAGACCATGACATGACTGAGGGTTGAGATACTTTTGGCCACGCCCTTTTGCCTAGAAGCCCCTAAACCCATTGAAATAGCATTGGGGGTTTAAATTCGTTAGGCCCCGCCCCTTTGGGTCCAGAAGCCCATAATGCCATTCAGAGTATAGACCATGATATGACTGAGGGTTGATATACTTTTGGCCACGCCCCTTTTGCCTAGAAGCCCCTAAACCTATTGAAATAGCATTGGGGGTTTAAATTCGTTAGGCCCCGCCCTTTTGGGTCCAGAAGCCCAGAACACCATTCGGAGTATAGACCATGACATGGCTGAGGGTTGAGATACTTTTGGCCACGCCCCTTTTGTCTAGAAGCCCCTAAACCCATTGAAATAGCATTGGGGGTTTAAATTCGTTAGGCCCCTCCCCTTTGGGTCCAGAAGCCCATAATGCCATTCAGAGTATAGACCATGACATGACTGAGGGTAGAGATACTTTTGGCCACGCCCCTTTTGCATAGAAGCCCCAAAACCCATTGAAATAGCATTGGGGGTTTAAATTCGTTAGGCCCCGCCCCTTTGGGTCCAGAAGCCCATAATGCCATTCAGAGTATAGACCATGACATGACTGAGGGTAGAGATACTTTTGGCCACGCCCCTTTTGCCTAGAAGCCCCAAAACCCATTGAAATAGCATTGGGGGTTTAAATTCGTTAGGCCCGGCCCCTTTGGGTCCAGAAGCCCATAATGCCATTCAGAGTATAGACCATGACATGACTGAGGGTTGAGATACTTTTGGCCACGCCCCTTTTGTCTAGAAGCCCCTAAACCCATTGAAATAGCATTGGGGGTTTAAATTCGTTAGGCCCCGCCCCTTTGGGTCCAGAAGCCCATAATGCCATTCAGAGTATAGACCATGACATGACTGAGGGTAGAGATACTTTTGGCCACGCCCCTTTTGCCTAGAAGCCCCAAAACCCATTGAAATAGCTTTGGGGGTTTAAATTCGTTAGGCCCCGCCCCTTTGGGTCCAGAAGCCCATAATGCCATTCAGAGTATAGACCATGACATGACTGAGGGTTGAGATACTTTTGGCCACGCCTCTTTTGCCTAGAAGTCCCTAAACCTATTGAAATAGCATTGGGGGTTTAAATTCGTTAGGCCCCGCCCCTTTGGGTCCAGAAGCCCAGATCACCATTCGGAGTATAGACCTTGACATGGCTGAGGATTGAGATACTTTTGGCCACGCCCCTTTTGTCTAGAAGCCCCTAAACCCATTGAAATAGCATTGGGGGTTTAAATTCGTTAGGCCCCGCCCCTTTGGGTCCAGAAGCCCAGAACACCATTCGGAGTATAGACCTTGACATGGCTGAGGGTTGAGATACTTTTGGCCACGCCCCTTTTGCCTAGAAGCCCCAAAACCCATTGAAATAGCATTGGGGGTTTAAATTCGTTAGGCCCCGCCCCTTTGGGTCCAGAAGCCCATAATGCCATTCAGAGTATAGACCATGACATGACTGAGGGTTGAGATACTTTTGGCCACGCCCCTTTTGCCTAGAAGCCCCTAAACCCATTGAAATAGCATTGGGGGTTTAAATTCGTTAGGCCCCGCCCCTTTGGGTCCAGAAGCCCATAATGCCATTCAGAGTATAGACCATGACATGACTGAGGGTAGAGATACTTTTGGCCACGCCCCTTTTGCCTAGAAGCCCCTAAACCCATTGAAATAGCATTGGGGGTTTAAATTCGTTAGGCCCCGCCCCTTTGGGTCCAGAAGCCCATAATGCCATTTAGAGTATAGACCATGACATGACTGAGGGTTGAGATACTTTTGGCCACGCCCCCTTTTGCCTAGAAGCCCCTAAACCCATTGAAATAGCATTGGGGGTTTAAATTCGTTAGGCCCCGCCCCTTTGGGTCCAGAAGCCCATAATGCCATTCAGAGTATAGACCATGACATGACTGAGGGTTGAGATACTTTTGGCCACGCCCCTTTTGCCTAGAAGCCCCTAAACCTATTGAAATAGCATTGGGGGTTTAAATTCGTTAGGCCCCGCCCCTTTGGGTCCAGAAGCCCAGAAAACCCTTCGGAGTATAGACCTTGACATGGCTGAGGGTTGAGATACTTTTGGCCACGCCCCTTTTGTCTAAAAGCCCCTAAACCCATTGAAATAGCATTGGGGGTTTAAATTCGTTAGGCCCCGCCCCTTTGGGTCCAGAAGCCCATAATGCCATTCAGAGTATAGACCATGACATGACTGAGGGTAGAGATACTTTTGGCCACGCCCCATTTTGCCTAGAAGCCCCAAAACCCATTGAAATAGCATTGGGGGTTTAAATTCGTTAGGCCCGGCCCCTTTGGGTCCAGAAGCCCATAATGCCATTCAGAGTATAGACCATGACATGACTGAGGGTAGAGATACTTTTGGCCACGCCCCTTTTGCCTAGAAGCCCCAAAACCCATTGAAATAGCATTGGGGGTTTAAATTCGTTAGGCCCCGCCCCTTTGGGTCCAGAAGCCCATAATGCCATTTAGAGTATAGACCATGACATGACTGAGGGTTGAGATACTTTTGGCCACGCCCCTTTTGCCTAGAAGCCTCTAAACCCATTGAAATAGCATTGGGGGTTTAAATTCGTTAGGCCCCGCCCCTTTGGGTCCAGAAGCCCATAATGCCATTCAGAGTATAGACCATGACATGACTGAGGGTTGAGATACTTTTGGCCACGCCCCTTTTGCCTAGAAGCCCCTAAACCCATTGAAATAGCATTGGGGGTTTAAATTCGTTAGGCCCCGCCCCTTTGGGTCCAGAAGCCCATAATGCCATTCAGAGTATAGACCATGACATGACTGAGGGTTGAGATACTTTTGGCCACGCCCCTTTTGCCTAGAAGCCCCTAAACCCATTGAAATAGCATTGGGGGTTTAAATTCGTTAGGCCCCGCCCCTTTGGGTCCAGAAGCCCATAATGCCATTCAGAGTATAGACCATGACATGACTGAGGGTAGAGATACTTTTGGCCACGCCCCTTTTGCCTAGAAGCCCCAAAACCCATTGAAATAGCATTGGGGGTTTAAATTCGTTAGGCCCCGCCCCTTTGGGTCTAGAAGCCCATAATGCCATTCAGAGTATAGACCATGACATGACTGAGGGTAGAGATACTTTTGGCCACGCCCCTTTTGCCTAGAAGCCCCAAAACCCATTGAAATAGCATTGGGGGTTTAAATTCGTTAGGCCCCGCCCCTTTGGGTCCAGAAGCCCATAATGCCATTCAGAGTATAGACCATGACATGACTGAGGGTAGAGATACTTTTGGCCACGCCCCTTTTGCCTAGAAGCCCCAAAACCCATTGAAATAGCATTGGGGGTTTAAATTCGTTAGGCCCCGCCCCTTTGGGTCCAGAAGCCCATAATGCCATTCAGAGTATAGACCATGACATGACTGAGGGTAGAGATACTGTTGGCCACGCCCCTTTTGCCTAGAAGCCCCAAAACCCATTGAAATAGCATTGGGGGTTTAAATTCGTTAGGCCCCGCCCCTTTGGGTCCAGAAGTCCATAATGCCATTCAGAGTATAGACCATGACATGACTGAGGGTAGAGATACTTTTGGCCACGCCCCTTTTGCCTAGAAGCCCCTAAACCCATTGAAATAGCATTGGGGGTTTAAATTCGTTAGGCCCCGCCCCTTTGGGTCCAGAAGCCCATAATGCCATTCAGAGTATAGACCATGACATGACTGAGGGTTGAGATACTTTTGGCCACGCCCCCTTTTGCCTAGAAGCCCCTAAACCCATTGAAATAGCATTGGGGGTTTAAATTCGTTAGGCCCCGCCCCTTTGGGTCCAGAAGCCCAAATTGCCATTCAGAGTATAGACCATGACATGACTGAGGGTTGAGATACTTTTGGCCACGCCCCTTTTGCCTAGAAGCCCCTAAACCTATTGAAATAGCATTGGGGGTTTAAATTCGTTAGGCCCCGCCCCTTTGGGTCCAGAAGCCCAGAAAACCCTTCTGAGTATAGACCTTGACATGGCTGAGGGTTGAGATACTTTTGGCCACGCCCCTTTTGTCTAAAAGCCCCTAAACCCATTGAAATAGCATTGGGGGTTTAAATTCGTTAGGCCCCGCCCCTTTGGGTCCAGAAGCCCATAATGCCATTCAGAGTATAGACAATGACATGACTGAGGGTAGAGATACTTTTGGCCACGCCCTTTTTGCCTAGAAGCCCCAAAACCCATTGAAATAGCATTGGGGGTTTAAATTCGTTAGGCCCGGCCCCTTTGGGTCCAGAAGCCCATAATGCCATTCAGAGTATAGACCATGACATGACTGAGGGTAGAGATACTTTTGGCCACGCCCCTTTTGCCTAGAAGCCCCAAAACCCATTGAAATAGCATTGGGGGTTTAAATTCGTTAGGCCCCGCCCCTTTGGGTCCAGAAGCCCATAATGCCATTCAGAGTATAGACCATGACATGACTGAGGGTTGAGATACTTTTGGCCACGCCCCTTTTGCCTAGAAGCCCCTAAACCCATTGAAATAGCATTGGGGGTTTAAATTCGTTAGGCCCCGCCCCTTTGGGTCCAGAAGCCCATAATGCCATTCAGAGTATAGACCATGACATGACTGAGGGTTGAGATACTTTTGGCCACGCCCCTTTTGCCTAGAAGCCCCTAAACCCATTGAAATAGCATTGGGGGTATAAATTCGTTAGGCCCCGCCCCTTTGGGTCCAGAAGCCCATAATGCCATTCAGAGTATAGACCATGACATGACTGAGGGTAGAGATACTTTTGGCCACGCCCCTTTTGCCTAGAAGCCCCTAAACCCATTGAAATAGCATTGGGGGTTTAAATTCGTTAGGCCCCGCCCCTTTGGGTCCAGAAGCCCATAATGCCATTCAGAGTATAGACCATGACATGACTGAGGGTTGAGATACTTTTGGCCACGCCCCTTTTGCCTAGAAGCCCCTAAACCCATTGAAATAGCATTGGGGGTTTAAATTCGTTAGGCCCCGCCCCTTTGGGTCCAGAAGCCCATAATGCCATTCAGAGTATAGACCATGACATGACTGAGGGTTGAGATACTTTTGGCCACGCCCTTTTGCCTAGAAGCCCCTAAACCCATTGAAATAGCATTGGGGGTTTAAATTCGTTAGGCCCCGCCCCTTTGGGTCCAGAAGCCCATAATGCCATTCAGAGTATAGACCATGATATGACTGAGGGTTGATATACTTTTGGCCACGCCCCTTTTGCCTAGAAGCCCCTAAACCTATTGAAATAGCATTGGGGGTTTAAATTCGTTAGGCCCCGCCCCTTTGGGTCCAGAAGCCCAGAACACCATTCGGAGTATAGACCATGACATGGCTGAGGGTTGAGATACTTTTGGCCACGCCCCTTTTGTCTAGAAGCCCCTAAACCCATTGAAATAGCATTGGGGGTTTAAATTCGTTAGGCCCCTCCCCTTTGGGTCCAGAAGCCCATAATGCCATTCAGAGTATAGACCATGACATGACTGAGGGTAGAGATACTTTTGGCCACGCCCCTTTTGCATAGAAGCCCCAAAACCCATTGAAATAGCATTGGGGGTTTAAATTCGTTAGGCCCCGCCCCTTTGGGTCCAGAAGCCCATAATGCCATTTAGAGTATAGACCATGACATGACTGAGGGTTGAGATACTTTTGGCCACGCCCCCTTTTGCCTAGAAGCCCCTAAACCCATTGAAATAGCATTGGGGGTTTAAATTCGTTAGGCCCCGCCCCTTTGGGTCCAGAAGCCCATAATGCCATTCAGAGTATAGACCATGACATGACTGAGGGTTGAGATACTTTTGGCCACGCCCCTTTTGCCTAGAAGCCCCTAAACCTATTGAAATAGCATTGGGGGTTTAAATTCGTTAGGCCCCGCCCCTTTGGGTCCAGAAGCCCAGAAAACCCTTCGGAGTATAGACCTTGACATGGCTGAGGGTTGAGATACTTTTGGCCACGCCCCTTTTGTCTAAAAGCCCCTAAACCCATTGAAATAGCATTGGGGGTTTAAATTCGTTAGGCCCCGCCCCTTTGGGTCCAGAAGCCCATAATGCCATTCAGAGTATAGACCATGACATGACTGAGGGTAGAGATACTATTGGCCACGCCCCTTTTGCCTAGAAGCCCCAAAACCCATTGAAATAGCATTGGGGGTTTAAATTCGTTAGGCCCGGCCCCTTTGGGTCCAGAAGCCCATAATGCCATTCAGAGTATAGACCATGACATGACTGAGGGTTGAGATACTTTTGGCCACGCCCCTTTTGTCTAGAAGCCCCTAAACCCATTGAAATAGCATTGGGGGTTTAAATTCGTTAGGCCCCGCCCCTTTGGGTCCAGAAGCCCATAATGCCATTCAGAGTATAGACCATGACATGACTGAGGGTAGAGATACTTTTGGCCACGCCCCTTTTGCCTAGAAGCCCCAAAACCCATTGAAATAGCTTTGGGGGTTTAAATTCGTTAGGCCCCGCCCCTTTGGGTCCAGAAGCCCATAATGCCATTCAGAGTATAGACCATGACATGACTGAGGGTTGAGATACTTTTGGCCACGCCTCTTTTGCCTAGAAGTCCCTAAACCTATTGAAATAGCATTGGGGGTTTAAATTCGTTAGGCCCCGCCCCTTTGGGTCCAGAAGCCCAGATCACCATTCGGAGTATAGACCTTGACATGGCTGAGGATTGAGATACTTTTGGCCACGCCCCTTTTGCCTAGAAGCCCCAAAACCCATTGAAATAGCATTGGGGGTTTAAATTCGTTAGGCCCCGCCCCTTTGGGTCCAGAAGCCCATAATGCCATTCAGAGTATAGACCATGACATGACTGAGGGTTGAGATACTTTTGGCCACGCCCCTTTTGCCTAGAAGCCCCTAAACCCATTGAAATAGCATTGGGGGTTTAAATTCGTTAGGCCCCGCCCCTTTGGGTCCAGAAGCCCATAATGCCATTCAGAGTATAGACCATGACATGACTGAGGGTAGAGATACTTTTGGCCACGCCCCTTTTGCCTAGAAGCCCCTAAACCCATTGAAATAGCATTGGGGGTTTAAATTCGTTAGGCCCCGCCCCTTTGGGTCCAGAAGCCCATAATGCCATTTAGAGTATAGACCATGACATGACTGAGGGTTGAGATACTTTTGGCCACGCCCCTTTTGCCTAGAAGCCCCTAAACCCATTGAAATAGCATTGGGGGTTTAAATTCGTTAGGCCCCGCCCCTTTGGGTCCAGAAGCCCATAATGCCATTCAGTGTATAGACCATGACATGACTGAGGGTAGAGATACTTTTGGCCACGCCCCTTTTGCCTAGAAGCCCCTAAACCTATTGAAATAGCATTGGGGGTTTAAATTCGTTAGGCCCCGCCCCTTTGGGTCCAGAAGCCCAGAACACCATTCGGAGTATAGACCTTGACATGGCTGAGGGTTGAGATACTTTTGGCCACGCCCCTTTTGCCTAGAAGCCCCTAAACCTATTGAAATAGCATTGGGGGTTTAAATTCGTTAGGCCCCGCCCCTTTGGGTCCATAAGCCCAGAACACCATTCGGAGTATAGACCTTGACATGGCTGAGGGTTGAGATACTTTTGGCCACGCCCCTTTTGTCTAGAAGCCCCTAAACCCATTTAAATAGCATTGGGGGTTTAAATTCGTTAGGCCCCGCCCCTTTGTGTCCAGAAGCCCATAATGCCATTCAGAGTATAGACCATGACATGACTGAGGGTTGAGATACTTTTGGCCACGCCCCTTTTGCCTAGAAGCCCCAAAACCCATTGAAATAGCATTGGGGGTTTAAATTCGTTAGGCCCCGCCCCTGTGGGTCCAGAAGCCCAGAACACCATTCGGAGTATAGACCTTGACATGCCTGAGGGTTGAGATACTTTTGGCCACGCCCCTTTTGCCTAGAAGCCCCTAAACCCATTGAAATAGCATTGGGGGTTTAAATTCGTTAGGCCCCGCCCATTTGGGTCCAGAAGCCCAGAACACCATTCAGAGTATAGACCATGACATGGCTGAGGGTTGATATACTTTTGGCCACGCCCCTTTTGCCTAGAAGCCCCTAAACCCATTGAAATAGCATTGGGGGTTTAAATTCGTTAGGCCCCGCCCCTTTGGGTCCAGAAGCCCATAATGCCATTTAGAGTATAGACCATGACATGACTGAGGGTTGAGATACTTTTGGCCACGCCCCTTTTGCCTAGAAGCCCCAAAACCCATTGAAATAGCATTGGGGGTTTAAATTCGTTAGGCCCCGCCCCTTTGGGTCCAGAAGCCCATAATGCCATTCAGAGTATAGACCATGACATGACTGATGGTTAAGATACTTTTGGCCACGCCCCTTTTGCCTAGAAGCCCCTAAACCCATTGAAATAGCATTGGGGGTTTAAATTCGTTAGGCCCCGCCCCTTTGGGTCCAGAAGCCCAGAACACCATTCAGAGTATAGACCTTGACATGGCTGAGGGTTGAGATACTTTTGCCCACGCCCCTTTTGCCTAGAAGCCCCTAAACCCATTGAAATAGCATTGGGGGTTTAAATTCGTTAGGCCCCGCCCATTTGGGTCCAGAAGCCCAGAACACCATTCAGAGTATAGACCATGACATGGCTGAGGGTTGATATACTTTTGGCCACGCCCCTTTTGCCTAGAAGCCCCTAAACCCATTGAAATAGCATTGGGGGTTTAAATTCGTTAGGCCCCGCCCCTTTGGGTCCAGAAGCCCATAATGCCATTTAGAGTATAGACCATGACATGACTGAGGGTTGAGATACTTTTGGCCACTCCCCTTTTGCCTAAAAGCCCCTAAACCCATTGAAATAGCATTGGGGGTTTAAATTCGTTAGGCCCCGCCCCTTTGGGTCCAGAAGCCCATAATGCCATTCAGAGTATAGACCATGACATGACTGAGGGTTGAGATACTTTTGGCCACGCCCTTTTTGCCTAGAAGCCCCAAAACCCAATGAAATAGCATTGGGGGTTTACATTCGTTAGGCCCCGCCCCTTTGGGTCCAGAAGCCCATAATGCCATTCAGAGTATAGACCATGACATGACTGAGGGTTGAGATACTTTTGGCCACGCCCTTTTGCCTAGAAGCCCCTAAACCCATTGAAATAGCATTGGGGGTTTAAATTCGTTAGGCCCCGCCCCTTTGGGTCCAGAAGCCCATAATGCCATTCAGAGTATAGACCATGATATGACTGAGGGTTGATATACTTTTGGCCACGCCCCTTTTGCCTAGAAGCCCCTAAACCTATTGAAATAGCATTGGGGGTTTAAATTCGTTAGGCCCCGCCCCTTTGGGTCCAGAAGCCCAGAACACCATTCGGAGTATAGACCATGACATGGCTGAGGGTTGAGATACTTTTGGCCACGCCCCTTTTGTCTAGAAGCCCCTAAACCCATTGAAATAGCATTGGGGGTTTAAATTCGTTAGGCCCCGCCCCTTTGGGTCCAGAAGCCCATAATGCCATTCAGAGTATAGACCATGACATGACTGAGGGTAGAGATACTTTTGGCCACGCCCCTTTTGCATAGAAGCCCCAAAACCCATTGAAATAGCATTGGGGGTTTAAATTCGTTAGGCCCCGCCCCTTTGGGTCCAGAAGCCCATAATGCCATTTAGAGTATAGACCATGACATGACTGAGGGTTGAGATACTTTTGGCCACGCCCCCTTTTGCCTAGAAGCCCCTAAACCCATTGAAATAGCATTGGGGGTTTAAATTCGTTAGGCCCCGCCCCTTTGGGTCCAGAAGCCCATAATGCCATTCAGAGTATAGACCATGACATGACTGAGGGTTGAGATACTTTTGGCCACGCCCCTTTTGCCTAGAAGCCCCTAAACCTATTGAAATAGCATTGGGGGTTTAAATTCGTTAGGCCCCGCCCCTTTGGGTCCAGAAGCCCAGAAAACCCTTTGGAGTATAGACCTTGACATGGCTGAGGGTTGAGATACTTTTGGCCACGCCCCTTTTGTCTAAAAGCCCCTAAACCCATTGAAATAGCATTGGGGGTTTAAATTCGTTAGGCCCCGCCCCTTTGGGTCCAGAAGCCCATAATGCCATTCAGAGTATAGACCATGACATGACTGAGGGTAGAGATACTTTTGGCCACGCCCCTTTTGCCTAGAAGCCCCAAAACCCATTGAAATAGCATTGGGGGTTTAAATTCGTTAGGCCCGGCCCCTTTGGGTCCAGAAGCCCATAATGCCATTCAGAGTATAGACCATGACATGACTGAGGGTTGAGATACTTTTGGCCACGCCCCTTTTGTCTAGAAGCCCCTAAACCCATTGAAATAGCATTGGGGGTTTAAATTCGTTAGGCCCCGCCCCTTTGGGTCCAGAAGCCCATAATGCCATTCAGAGTATAGACCATGACATGACTGAGGGTAGAGATACTTTTGGCCACGCCCCTTTTGCCTAGAAGCCCCTAAACCTATTGAAATAGAATTGGGGGTTTAAATTCGTTAGGCCCCGCCCCTTTGGGTCCATAAGCCCAGAACACCATTCGGAGTATAGACCTTGACATGGCTGAGGGTTGAGATACTTTTGGCCACGCCCCTTTTGTCTAGAAGCCCCTAAACCCATTTAAATAGCATTGGGGGTTTAAATTCGTTAGGCCCCGCCCCTTTGTGTCCAGAAGCCCATAATGCCATTCAGAGTATAGACCATGACATGACTGAGGGTTGAGATACTTTTGGCCACGCCCCTTTTGCCTAGAAGCCCCAAAACCCATTGAAATAGCATTGGGGGTTTAAATTCGTTAGGCCCCGCCCCTGTGGGTCCAGAAGCCCAGAACACCATTCGGAGTATAGACCTTGACATGCCTGAGGGTTGAGATACTTTTGGCCACGCCCCTTTTGCCTAGAAGCCCCTAAACCCATTGAAATAGCATTGGGGGTTTAAATTCGTTAGGCCCCGCCCATTTGGGTCCAGAAGCCCAGAACACCATTCAGAGTATAGACCATGACATGGCTGAGGGTTGATATACTTTTGGCCACGCCCCTTTTGCCTAGAAGCCCCTAAACCCATTGAAATAGCATTGGGGGTTTAAATTCGTTAGGCCCCGCCCCTTTGGGTCCAGAAGCCCATAATGCCATTTAGAGTATAGACCATGACATGACTGAGGGTTGAGATACTTTTGGCCACGCCCCTTTTGCCTAGAAGCCCCAAAACCCATTGAAATAGCATTGGGGGTTTAAATTCGTTAGGCCCCGCCCCTTTGGGTCCAGAAGCCCATAATGCCATTCAGAGTATAGACCATGACATGACTGATGGTTAAGATACTTTTGGCCACGCCCCTTTTGCCTAGAAGCCCCTAAACCCATTGAAATAGCATTGGGGGTTTAAATTCGTTAGGCCCCGCCCCTTTGGGTCCAGAAGCCCAGAACACCATTCAGAGTATAGACCTTGACATGGCTGAGGGTTGAGATACTTTTGCCCACGCCCCTTTTGCCTAGAAGCCCCTAAACCCATTGAAATAGCATTGGGGGTTTAAATTCGTTAGGCCCCGCCCATTTGGGTCCAGAAGCCCAGAACACCATTCAGAGTATAGACCATGACATGGCTGAGGGTTGATATACTTTTGGCCACGCCCCTTTTGCCTAGAAGCCCCTAAACCCATTGAAATAGCATTGGGGGTTTAAATTCGTTAGGCCCCGCCCCTTTGGGTCCAGAAGCCCATAATGCCATTTAGAGTATAGACCATGACATGACTGAGGGTTGAGATACTTTTGGCCACTCCCCTTTTGCCTAAAAGCCCCTAAACCCATTGAAATAGCATTGGGGGTTTAAATTCGTTAGGCCCCGCCCCTTTGGGTCCAGAAGCCCATAATGCCATTCAGAGTATAGACCATGACATGACTGAGGGTTGAGATACTTTTGGCCACGCCCTTTTTGCCTAGAAGCCCCAAAACCCAATGAAATAGCATTGGGGGTTTACATTCGTTAGGCCCCGCCCCTTTGGGTCCAGAAGCCCATAATGCCATTCAGAGTATAGACCATGATATGACTGAGGGTTGATATACTTTTGGCCACGCCCCTTTTGCCTAGAAGCCCCTAAACCTATTGAAATAGCATTGGGGGTTTAAATTCGTTAGGCCCCGCCCCTTTGGGTCCAGAAGCCCAGAACACCATTCGGAGTATAGACCATGACATGGCTGAGGGTTGAGATACTTTTGGCCACGCCCCTTTTGTCTAGAAGCCCCTAAACCCATTGAAATAGCATTGGGGGTTTAAATTCGTTAGGCCCCGCCCCTTTGGGTCCAGAAGCCCATAATGCCATTCAGAGTATAGACCATGACATGACTGAGGGTAGAGATACTTTTGGCCACGCCCCTTTTGCATAGAAGCCCCAAAACCCATTGAAATAGCATTGGGGGTTTAAATTCGTTAGGCCCCGCCCCTTTGGGTCCAGAAGCCCATAATGCCATTTAGAGTATAGACCATGACATGACTGAGGGTTGAGATACTTTTGGCCACGCCCCCTTTTGCCTAGAAGCCCCTAAACCCATTGAAATAGCATTGGGGGTTTAAATTCGTTAGGCCCCGCCCCTTTGGGTCCAGAAGCCCATAATGCCATTCAGAGTATAGACCATGACATGACTGAGGGTTGAGATACTTTTGGCCACGCCCCTTTTGCCTAGAAGCCCCTAAACCTATTGAAATAGCATTGGGGGTTTAAATTCGTTAGGCCCCGCCCCTTTGGGTCCAGAAGCCCAGAAAACCCTTCGGAGTATAGACCTTGACATGGCTGAGGGTTGAGATACTTTTGGCCACGCCCCTTTTGTCTAAAAGCCCCTAAACCCATTGAAATAGCATTGGGGGTTTAAATTCGTTAGGCCCCGCCCCTTTGGGTCCAGAAGCCCATAATGCCATTCAGAGTATAGACCATGACATGACTGAGGGTAGAGATACTTTTGGCCACGCCCCTTTTGCCTAGAAGCCCCAAAACCCATTGAAATAGCATTGGGGGTTTAAATTCGTTAGGCCCGGCCCCTTTGGGTCCAGAAGCCCATAATGCCATTCAGAGTATAGACCATGACATGACTGAGGGTTGAGATACTTTTGGCCACGCCCCTTTTGTCTAGAAGCCCCTAAACCCATTGAAATAGCATTGGGGGTTTAAATTCGTTAGGCCCCGCCCCTTTGGGTCCAGAAGCCCATAATGCCATTCAGAGTATAGACCATGACATGACTGAGGGTAGAGATACTTTTGGCCACGCCCCTTTTGCCTAGAAGCCCCAAAACCCATTGAAATAGCTTTGGGGGTTTAAATTCGTTAGGCCCCGCCCCTTTGGGTCCAGAAGCCCATAATGCCATTCAGAGTATAGACAATGACATGACTGAGGGTTGAGATACTTTTGGCCACGCCTCTTTTGCCTAGAAGTCCCTAAACCTATTGAAATAGCATTGGGGGTTTAAATTCGTTAGGCCCCGCCCCTTTGGGTCCAGAAGCCCAGATCACCATTCGGAGTATAGACCTTGACATGGCTGAGGATTGAGATACTTTTGGCCACGCCCCTTTTGTCTAGAAGCCCCTAAACCCATTGAAATAGCATTGGGGGTTTAAATTCGTTAGGCCCCGCCCCTTTGGGTCCAGAAGCCCAGAACACCATTCGGAGTATAGACCTTGACATGGCTGAGGGTTGAGATACTTTTGGCCACGCCCCTTTTGCCTAGAAGCCCCAAAACCCATTGAAATAGCATTGGGGGTTTAAATTCGTTAGGCCCCGCCCCTTTGGGTCCAGAAGCCCATAATGCCATTCAGAGTATAGACCATGACATGACTGAGGGTTGAGATACTTTTGGCCACGCCCTTTTTGCCTAGAAGCCCCAAAACCCAATGAAATAGCATTGGGGGTTTACATTCGTTAGGCCCCGCCCCTTTGGGTCCAGAAGCCCATAATGCCATTCAGAGTATAGACCATGACATGACTGAGGGTTGAGATACTTTTGGCCACGCCCTTTTGCCTAGAAGCCCCTAAACCCATTGAAATAGCATTGGGGGTTTAAATTCGTTAGGCCCCGCCCCTTTGGGTCCAGAAGCCCATAATGCCATTCAGAGTATAGACCATGATATGACTGAGGGTTGATATACTTTTGGCCACGCCCCTTTTGCCTAGAAGCCCCTAAACCTATTGAAATAGCATTGGGGGTTTAAATTCGTTAGGCCCCGCCCCTTTGGGTCCAGAAGCCCAGAACACCATTCGGAGTATAGACCATGACATGGCTGAGGGTTGAGATACTTTTGGCCACGCCCCTTTTGTCTAGAAGCCCCTAAACCCATTGAAATAGCATTGGGGGTTTAAATTCGTTAGGCCCCGCCCCTTTGGGTCCAGAAGCCCATAATGCCATTCAGAGTATAGACCATGACATGACTGAGGGTAGAGATACTTTTGGCCACGCCCCTTTTGCATAGAAGCCCCAAAACCCATTGAAATAGCATTGGGGGTTTAAATTCGTTAGGCCCCGCCCCTTTGGGTCCAGAAGCCCATAATGCCATTTAGAGTATAGACCATGACATGACTGAGGGTTGAGATACTTTTGGCCACGCCCCCTTTTGCCTAGAAGCCCCTAAACCCATTGAAATAGCATTGGGGGTTTAAATTCGTTAGGCCCCGCCCCTTTGGGTCCAGAAGCCCATAATGCCATTCAGAGTATAGACCATGACATGACTGAGGGTTGAGATACTTTTGGCCACGCCCCTTTTGCCTAGAAGCCCCTAAACCTATTGAAATAGCATTGGGGGTTTAAATTCGTTAGGCCCCGCCCCTTTGGGTCCAGAAGCCCAGAAAACCCTTCGGAGTATAGACCTTGACATGGCTGAGGGTTGAGATACTTTTGGCCACGCCCCTTTTGTCTAAAAGCCCCTAAACCCATTGAAATAGCATTGGGGGTTTAAATTCGTTAGGCCCCGCCCCTTTGGGTCCAGAAGCCCATAATGCCATTCAGAGTATAGACCATGACATGACTGAGGGTAGAGATACTTTTGGCCACGCCCCTTTTGCCTAGAAGCCCCAAAACCCATTGAAATAGCATTGGGGGTTTAAATTCGTTAGGCCCGGCCCCTTTGGGTCCAGAAGCCCATAATGCCATTCAGAGTATAGACCATGACATGACTGAGGGTTGAGATACTTTTGGCCACGCCCCTTTTGTCTAGAAGCCCCTAAACCCATTGAAATAGCATTGGGGGTTTAAATTCGTTAGGCCCCGCCCCTTTGGGTCCAGAAGCCCATAATGCCATTCAGAGTATAGACCATGACATGACTGAGGGTAGAGATACTTTTGGCCACGCCCCTTTTGCCTAGAAGCCCCAAAACCCATTGAAATAGCTTTGGGGGTTTAAATTCGTTAGGCCCCGCCCCTTTGGGTCCAGAAGCCCATAATGCCATTCAGAGTATAGACCATGACATGACTGAGGGTTGAGATACTTTTGGCCACGCCTCTTTTGCCTAGAAGTCCCTAAACCTATTGAAATAGCATTGGGGGTTTAAATTCGTTAGGCCCCGCCCCTTTGGGTCCAGAAGCCCAGATCACCATTCGGAGTATAGACCTTGACATGGCTGAGGATTGAGATACTTTTGGCCACGCCCCTTTTGTCTAGAAGCCCCTAAACCCATTGAAATAGCATTGGGGGTTTAAATTCGTTAGGCCCCGCCCCTTTGGGTCCAGAAGCCCAGAACACCATTCGGAGTATAGACCTTGACATGGCTGAGGGTTGAGATACTTTTGGCCACGCCCCTTTTGCCTAGAAGCCCCAAAACCCATTGAAATAGCATTGGGGGTTTAAATTCGTTAGGCCACGCCCCTTTGGGTCCAGAAGCCCATAATGCCATTCAGAGTATAGACCATGACATGACTGAGGGTAGAGATACTTTTGGCCATGCCCCTTTTGCCTAGAAGCCCCTAAACCCATTGAAATAGCATTGGGGGTTTAAATTCGTTAGGCCCCGCCCCTTTGGGTCCAGAAGCCCAGAACACCATTCAGAGTATAGACCTTGACATGGCTGAGGGTTGAGATACTTTTGCCCACGCCCCTTTTGCCTAGAAGCCCCTAAACCCATTGAAATAGCATTGGGGGTTTAAATTCGTTAGGCCCCGCCCATTTGGGTCCAGAAGCCCAGAACACCATTCAGAGTATAGACCATGACATGGCTGAGGGTTGATATACTTTTGGCCACGCCCCTTTTGCCTAGAAGCCCCTAAACCCATTGAAATAGCATTGGGGGTTTAAATTCGTTAGGCCCCGCCCCTTTGGGTCCAGAAGCCCATAATGCCATTTAGAGTATAGACCATGACATGACTGAGGGTTGAGATACTTTTGGCCACTCCCCTTTTGCCTAAAAGCCCCTAAACCCATTGAAATAGCATTGGGGGTTTAAATTCGTTAGGCCCCGCCCCTTTGGGTCCAGAAGCCCATAATGCCATTCAGAGTATAGACCATGACATGACTGAGGGTTGAGATACTTTTGGCCACGCCCTTTTTGCCTAGAAGCCCCAAAACCCAATGAAATAGCATTGGGGGTTTACATTCGTTAGGCCCCGCCCCTTTGGGTCCAGAAGCCCATAATGCCATTCAGAGTATAGACCATGATATGACTGAGGGTTGATATACTTTTGGCCACGCCCCTTTTGCCTAGAAGCCCCTAAACCTATTGAAATAGCATTGGGGGTTTAAATTCGTTAGGCCCCGCCCCTTTGGGTCCAGAAGCCCAGAACACCATTCGGAGTATAGACCATGACATGGCTGAGGGTTGAGATACTTTTGGCCACGCCCCTTTTGTCTAGAAGCCCCTAAACCCATTGAAATAGCATTGGGGGTTTAAATTCGTTAGGCCCCGCCCCTTTGGGTCCAGAAGCCCATAATGCCATTCAGAGTATAGACCATGACATGACTGAGGGTAGAGATACTTTTGGCCACGCCCCTTTTGCATAGAAGCCCCAAAACCCATTGAAATAGCATTGGGGGTTTAAATTCGTTAGGCCCCGCCCCTTTGGGTCCAGAAGCCCATAATGCCATTTAGAGTATAGACCATGACATGACTGAGGGTTGAGATACTTTTGGCCACGCCCCCTTTTGCCTAGAAGCCCCTAAACCCATTGAAATAGCATTGGGGGTTTAAATTCGTTAGGCCCCGCCCCTTTGGGTCCAGAAGCCCATAATGCCATTCAGAGTATAGACCATGACATGACTGAGGGTTGAGATACTTTTGGCCACGCCCCTTTTGCCTAGAAGCCCCTAAACCTATTGAAATAGCATTGGGGGTTTAAATTCGTTAGGCCCCGCCCCTTTGGGTCCAGAAGCCCAGAAAACCCTTCGGAGTATAGACCTTGACATGGCTGAGGGTTGAGATACTTTTGGCCACGCCCCTTTTGTCTAAAAGCCCCTAAACCCATTGAAATAGCATTGGGGGTTTAAATTCGTTAGGCCCCGCCCCTTTGGGTCCAGAAGCCCATAATGCCATTCAGAGTATAGACCATGACATGACTGAGGGTAGAGATACTTTTGGCCACGCCCCTTTTGCCTAGAAGCCCCAAAACCCATTGAAATAGCATTGGGGGTTTAAATTCGTTAGGCCCGGCCCCTTTGGGTCCAGAAGCCCATAATGCCATTCAGAGTATAGACCATGACATGACTGAGGGTTGAGATACTTTTGGCCACGCCCCTTTTGTCTAGAAGCCCCTAAACCCATTGAAATAGCATTGGGGGTTTAAATTCGTTAGGCCCCGCCCCTTTGGGTCCAGAAGCCCATAATGCCATTCAGAGTATAGACCATGACATGACTGAGGGTAGAGATACTTTTGGCCACGCCCCTTTTGCCTAGAAGCCCCAAAACCCATTGAAATAGCTTTGGGGGTTTAAATTCGTTAGGCCCCGCCCCTTTGGGTCCAGAAGCCCATAATGCCATTCAGAGTATAGACAATGACATGACTGAGGGTTGAGATACTTTTGGCCACGCCTCTTTTGCCTAGAAGTCCCTAAACCTATTGAAATAGCATTGGGGGTTTAAATTCGTTAGGCCCCGCCCCTTTGGGTCCAGAAGCCCAGATCACCATTCGGAGTATAGACCTTGACATGGCTGAGGATTGAGATACTTTTGGCCACGCCCCTTTTGTCTAGAAGCCCCTAAACCCATTGAAATAGCATTGGGGGTTTAAATTCGTTAGGCCCCGCCCCTTTGGGTCCAGAAGCCCAGAACACCATTCGGAGTATAGACCTTGACATGGCTGAGGGTTGAGATACTTTTGGCCACGCCCCTTTTGCCTAGAAGCCCCAAAACCCATTGAAATAGCATTGGGGGTTTAAATTCGTTAGGCCCCGCCCCTTTGGGTCCAGAAGCCCATAATGCCATTCAGAGTATAGACCATGACATGACTGAGGGTTGAGATACTTTTGGCCACGCCCTTTTTGCCTAGAAGCCCCAAAACCCAATGAAATAGCATTGGGGGTTTACATTCGTTAGGCCCCGCCCCTTTGGGTCCAGAAGCCCATAATGCCATTCAGAGTATAGACCATGACATGACTGAGGGTTGAGATACTTTTGGCCACGCCCTTTTGCCTAGAAGCCCCTAAACCCATTGAAATAGCATTGGGGGTTTAAATTCGTTAGGCCCCGCCCCTTTGGGTCCAGAAGCCCATAATGCCATTCAGAGTATAGACCATGATATGACTGAGGGTTGATATACTTTTGGCCACGCCCCTTTTGCCTAGAAGCCCCTAAACCTATTGAAATAGCATTGGGGGTTTAAATTCGTTAGGCCCCGCCCCTTTGGGTCCAGAAGCCCAGAACACCATTCGGAGTATAGACCATGACATGGCTGAGGGTTGAGATACTTTTGGCCACGCCCCTTTTGTCTAGAAGCCCCTAAACCCATTGAAATAGCATTGGGGGTTTAAATTCGTTAGGCCCCGCCCCTTTGGGTCCAGAAGCCCATAATGCCATTCAGAGTATAGACCATGACATGACTGAGGGTAGAGATACTTTTGGCCACGCCCCTTTTGCATAGAAGCCCCAAAACCCATTGAAATAGCATTGGGGGTTTAAATTCGTTAGGCCCCGCCCCTTTGGGTCCAGAAGCCCATAATGCCATTTAGAGTATAGACCATGACATGACTGAGGGTTGAGATACTTTTGGCCACGCCCCCTTTTGCCTAGAAGCCCCTAAACCCATTGAAATAGCATTGGGGGTTTAAATTCGTTAGGCCCCGCCCCTTTGGGTCCAGAAGCCCATAATGCCATTCAGAGTATAGACCATGACATGACTGAGGGTTGAGATACTTTTGGCCACGCCCCTTTTGCCTAGAAGCCCCTAAACCTATTGAAATAGCATTGGGGGTTTAAATTCGTTAGGCCCCGCCCCTTTGGGTCCAGAAGCCCAGAAAACCCTTCGGAGTATAGACCTTGACATGGCTGAGGGTTGAGATACTTTTGGCCACGCCCCTTTTGTCTAAAAGCCCCTAAACCCATTGAAATAGCATTGGGGGTTTAAATTCGTTAGGCCCCGCCCCTTTGGGTCCAGAAGCCCATAATGCCATTCAGAGTATAGACCATGACATGACTGAGGGTAGAGATACTTTTGGCCACGCCCCTTTTGCCTAGAAGCCCCAAAACCCATTGAAATAGCATTGGGGGTTTAAATTCGTTAGGCCCGGCCCCTTTGGGTCCAGAAGCCCATAATGCCATTCAGAGTATAGACCATGACATGACTGAGGGTTGAGATACTTTTGGCCACGCCCCTTTTGTCTAGAAGCCCCTAAACCCATTGAAATAGCATTGGGGGTTTAAATTCGTTAGGCCCCGCCCCTTTGGGTCCAGAAGCCCATAATGCCATTCAGAGTATAGACCATGACATGACTGAGGGTAGAGATACTTTTGGCCACGCCCCTTTTGCCTAGAAGCCCCAAAACCCATTGAAATAGCTTTGGGGGTTTAAATTCGTTAGGCCCCGCCCCTTTGGGTCCAGAAGCCCATAATGCCATTCAGAGTATAGACCATGACATGACTGAGGGTTGAGATACTTTTGGCCACGCCTCTTTTGCCTAGAAGTCCCTAAACCTATTGAAATAGCATTGGGGGTTTAAATTCGTTAGGCCCCGCCCCTTTGGGTCCAGAAGCCCAGATCACCATTCGGAGTATAGACCTTGACATGGCTGAGGATTGAGATACTTTTGGCCACGCCCCTTTTGTCTAGAAGCCCCTAAACCCATTGAAATAGCATTGGGGGTTTAAATTCGTTAGGCCCCGCCCCTTTGGGTCCAGAAGCCCAGAACACCATTCGGAGTATAGACCTTGACATGGCTGAGGGTTGAGATACTTTTGGCCACGCCCCTTTTGCCTAGAAGCCCCAAAACCCATTGAAATAGCATTGGGGGTTTAAATTCGTTAGGCCACGCCCCTTTGGGTCCAGAAGCCCATAATGCCATTCAGAGTATAGACCATGACATGACTGAGGGTAGAGATACTTTTGGCCATGCCCCTTTTGCCTAGAAGCCCCTAAACCCATTGAAATAGCATTGGGGGTTTAAATTCGTTAGGCCCCGCCCCTTTGGGTCCAGAAGCCCATAATGCCATTTAGAGTATAGACCATGACATGACTGAGGGTTGAGATACTTTTGGCCACGCCCTTTTTGCCTAGAAGCCCCAAAACCCAATGAAATAGCATTGGGGGTTTACATTCGTTAGGCCCCGCCCCTTTGGGTCCAGAAGCCCATAATGCCATTCAGAGTATAGACCATGACATGACTGAGGGTTGAGATACTTTTGGCCACGCCCTTTTGCCTAGAAGCCCCTAAACCCATTGAAATAGCATTGGGGGTTTAAATTCGTTAGGCCCCGCCCCTTTGGGTCCAGAAGCCCATAATGCCATTTAGAGTATAGACCATGATATGACTGAGGGTTGATATACTTTTGGCCACGCCCCTTTTGCCTAGAAGCCCCTAAACCTATTGAAATAGCATTGGGGGTTTAAATTCGTTAGGCCCCGCCCCTTTGGGTCCAGAAGCCCAGAACACCATTCGGAGTATAGACCATGACATGGCTGAGGGTTGAGATACTTTTGGCCACGCCCCTTTTGTCTAGAAGCCCCTAAACCCATTGAAATAGCATTGGGGGTTTAAATTCGTTAGGCCCCGCCCCTTTGGGTCCAGAAGCCCATAATGCCATTCAGAGTATAGACCATGACATGACTGAGGGTAGAGATACTTTTGGCCACGCCCCTTTTGCATAGAAGCCCCAAAACCCATTGAAATAGCATTGGGGGTTTAAATTCGTTAGGCCCCGCCCCTTTGGGTCCAGAAGCCCATAATGCCATTTAGAGTATAGACCATGACATGACTGAGGGTTGAGATACTTTTGGCCACGCCCCCTTTTGCCTAGAAGCCCCTAAACCCATTGAAATAGCATTGGGGGTTTAAATTCGTTAGGCCCCGCCCCTTTGGGTCCAGAAGCCCATAATGCCATTCAGAGTATAGACCATGACATGAATGAGGGTTGAGATACTTTTGGCCACGCCCCTTTTGCCTAGAAGCCCCTAAACCTATTGAAATAGCATTGGGGGTTTAAATTCGTTAGGCCCCGCCCCTTTGGGTCCAGAAGCCCAGAAAACCCTTCGGAGTATAGACCTTGACATGGCTGAGGGTTGAGATACTTTTGGCCACGCCCCTTTTGTCTAAAAGCCCCTAAACCCATTGAAATAGCATTGGGGGTTTAAATTCGTTAGGCCCCGCCCCTTTGGGTCCAGAAGCCCATAATGCCATTCAGAGTATAGACCATGACATGACTGAGGGTAGAGATACTTTTGGCCACGCCCCTTTTGCCTAGAAGCCCCAAAACCCATTGAAATAGCATTGGGGGTTTAAATTCGTTAGGCCCGGCCCCTTTGGGTCCAGAAGCCCATAATGCCATTCAGAGTATAGACCATGACATGACTGAGGGTTGAGATACTTTTGGCCACGCCCCTTTTGTCTAGAAGCCCCTAAACCCATTGAAATAGCATTGGGGGTTTAAATTCGTTAGGCCCCGCCCCTTTGGGTCCAGAAGCCCATAATGCCATTCAGAGTATAGACCATGACATGACTGAGGGTAGAGATACTTTTGGCCACGCCCCTTTTGCCTAGAAGCCCCAAAACCCATTGAAATAGCTTTGGGGGTTTAAATTCGTTAGGCCCCGCCCCTTTGGGTCCAGAAGCCCATAATGCCATTCAGAGTATAGACCATGACATGACTGAGGGTTGAGATACTTTTGGCCACGCCTCTTTTGCCTAGAAGTCCCTAAACCTATTGAAATAGCATTGGGGGTTTAAATTCGTTAGGCCCCGCCCCTTTGGGTCCAGAAGCCCAGATCACCATTCGGAGTATAGACCTTGACATGGCTGAGGATTGAGATACTTTTGGCCACGCCCCTTTTGTCTAGAAGCCCCTAAACCCATTGAAATAGCATTGGGGGTTTAAATTCGTTAGGCCCCGCCCCTTTGGGTCCAGAAGCCCAGAACACCATTCGGAGTATAGACCTTGACATGGCTGAGGGTTGAGATACTTTTGGCCACGCCCCTTTTGCCTAGAAGCCCCAAAACCCATTGAAATAGCATTGGGGGTTTAAATTCGTTAGGCCACGCCCCTTTGGGTCCAGAAGCCCATAATGCCATTCAGAGTATAGACCATGACATGACTGAGGGTAGAGATACTTTTGGCCACGCCCCTTTTGCCTAGAAGCCCCTAAACCCATTGAAATAGCATTGGGGGTTTAAATTCGTTAGGCCCCGCCCCTTTGGGTCCAGAAGCCCATAATGCCATTTAGAGTATAGACCATGACATGACTGAGGGTAGAGATACTTTTGGCCACGCCCCTTTTGCCTAGAAGCCCCTAAACCCATTGAAATAGCATTGGGGGTTTAAATTCGTTAGGCCCCGCCCCTTTGGGTCCAGAAGCCCATAATGCCATTTAGAGTATAGACCATGACATGACTGAGGGTTGAGATACTTTTGGCCACGCCCCTTTTGCCTAGAAGCCCCTAAACCCATTGAAATAGCATTGGGGGTTTAAATTCGTTAGGCCCCGCCCCTTTGGGTCCAGAAGCCCATAATGCCATTCAGAGTATAGACCATGACATGACTGAGGGTAGAGATACTTTTGGCCACGCCCCTTTTGCCTAGAAGCCCCTAAACCTATTGAAATAGCATTGGGGGTTTAAATTCGTTAGGCCCCGCCCCTTTGGGTCCAGAAGCCCAGAACACCATTCGGAGTATAGACCTTGACATGGCTGAGGGTTGAGATACTTTTGGCCACGCCCCTTTTGCCTAGAAGCCCCTAAACCTATTGAAATAGCATTGGGGGTTTAAATTCGTTAGGCCCCGCCCCTTTGGATCCAGAAGCCCAGAACACCATTCGGAGTATAGACCTTGACATGGCTGAGGGTTGAGATACTTTTGGCCACGCCCCTTTTGTCTAGAAGCCCCAAAACCCATTGAAATAGCATTGGGGGTTTAAATTCGTTAGGCCCCGCCCCTTTGGGTCCAGAAGCCCATAATGCCATTTAGAGTATAGACCATGACATGACTGAGGGTTGAGATACTTTTGGCCACGCCCCTTTTGCCTAGAAGCCCCTAAACCCATTGAAATAGCATTGGGGGTTTAAATTCGTTAGGCCCCGCCCCTTTGGGTCCAGGAGCCCATAATGCCATTCAGAGTATAGACCATGACATGACTGAGGGTTGAGATAATTTTGGCCACGCCCCTTTTGCCTAGAAGCCCCTAAACCTATTGAAATAGCATTGGGGGTTTAAATTCGTTAGGCCCCGCCCCTTTGGGTCCAGAAGCCCAGAAAACCATTCGGAGTATAGACCTTGACATGGCTGAGGGTTGAGATACTTTTGGCCACGCCCCTTTTGTCTAAAAGCCCCTAAACCCTTTGAAATAGCATTGGGGGTTTAAATTCGTTAGGCCCCGCCCCTTTGGGTCCAGAAGCCCATAATGCCATTCAGAGTATAGACCATGACATGACTGAGGGTAGAGATACTTTTGGCCACGCCCATTTTGCATAGAAGCCCCAAAACCCATTGAAATAGCATTGGGGGTTTAAATTCGTTAGGCCCCGCCCCTTTGGGTCCAGAAGCCCATAATGCCATTTAGAGTATAGACCATGACATGACTGAGGGTTGAGATACTTTTGGCCACGCCCCTTTTGCCTAGAAGCCCCTAAACCCATTGAAATAGCATTGGGGGTTTAAATTCGTTAGGCCCCGCCCCTTTGGGTCCAGAAGCCCATAATGCCATTTAGAGTATAGACCATGACATGACTGAGGGTTGAGATACTTTTGGCCACGCCCCTTTTGCCTAGAAGCCCCAAAACCCATTGAAATAGCATTGGGGGTTTAAATTCGTTAGGCCCCGCCCCTTTGGGTCCAGGAGCCCATAATGCCATTCAGAGTATAGACCATGACATGACTGAGGGTTGAGATAATTTTGGCCACGCCCCTTTTGCCTAGAAGCCCCTAAACCTATTGAAATAGCATTGGGGGTTTAAATTCGTTAGGCCCCGCCCCTTTGGGTCCAGAAGCCCAGAAAACCATTCGGAGTATAGACCTTGACATGGCTGAGGGTTGAGATACTTTTGGCCACGCCCCTTTTGTCTAGAAGCCCCTAAACCCATTTAAATAGCATTGGGGGTTTAAATTCGTTAGGCCCCGCCCCTTTGTGTCCAGAAGCCCATAATGCCATTCAGAGTATAGACCATGACATGACTGAGGGTTGAGATACTTTTGGCCACGCCCCTTTTGCCTAGAAGCCCCAAAACCCATTGAAATAGCATTGGGGGTTTAAATTCGTTAGGCCCCGCCCCTGTGGGTCCAGAAGCCCAGAACACCATTCGGAGTATAGACCTTGACATGCCTGAGGGTTGAGATACTTTTGGCCACGCCCCTTTTGCCTAGAAGCCCCTAAAACTATTGAAATAGCATTGGGGGTTTAAATTCGTTAGGCCCCGCCCCTTTGGGTCCAGAAGCCCAGAACACCATTCGGAGTATAGACCTTGACATGGCTGAGGGTTGAGATACTTTTGGCCACGCCCCTTTTGTCTAGAAGCCCCTAAACCCATTGAAATAGCATTGGGGGTTTAAATTCGTTAGGCCCCGCCCCTTTGGGTCCAGAAGCCCATAATGCCATTCAGAGTATAGACCATGACATGACTGAGGGTAGAGATACTTTTGGCCACGCCCATTTTGCATAGAAGCCCCAAAACCCATTGAAATAGCATTGGGGGTTTAAATTCGTTAGGCCCCGCCCCTTTGGGTCCAGAAGCCCATAATGCCATTTAGAGTATAGACCATGACATGACTGAGGGTTGAGATACTTTTGGCCACGCCCCTTTTGCCTAGAAGCCCCTAAACCCATTGAAATAGCATTGGGGGTTTAAATTCGTTAGGCCCCGCCCCTTTGGGTCCAGGAGCCCATAATGCCATTCAGAGTATAGACCATGACATGACTGAGGGTTGAGATAATTTTGGCCACGCCCCTTTTGCCTAGAAGCCCCTAAACCTATTGAAATAGCATTGGGGGTTTAAATTCGTTAGTCCCCGCCCCTTTGGGTCCAGAAGCCCAGAAAACCATTCGGAGTATAGACCTTGACATGGCTGAGGGTTGAGATACTTTTGGCCACGCCCCTTTTGTCTAAAAGCCCCTAAACCCATTGAAATAGCATTGGGGGTTTAAATTCGTTAGGCCCCGCCCCTTTGGGTCCAGAAGCCCATAATGCCATTCAGAGTATAGACCATGACATGACTGAGGGTAGAGATACTTTTGACCACGCCCCTTTTGCCTAGAAGCCCCAAAACCCATTAAAATAGCATTGGGGGTTTAAATTCGTTAGGCCCCGCCCCTTTGGGTCCAGAAGCCCATAATGCCATTCAGAGTATAGACCATGACATGACTGATGGTTAAGATACTTTTGGCCACGCCCCTTTTGCCTAGAAGCCCCTAAACCCATTGAAATAGCATTGGGGGTTTAAATTCGTTAGGCCCCGCCCCTTTGGGTCCAGAAGCCCAGAACACCATTCAGAGTATAGACCTTGACATCGCTGAGGGTTGAGATACTTTTGCCCACGCCCCTTTTGCCTAGAAGCCCCTAAACCCATTGAAATAGCATTGGGGGTTTAAATTCGTTAGGCCCCGCCCATTTGGGTCCAGAAGCCCAGAACACCATTCAGAGTATAGACCATGACATGGCTGAGGGTTGATATACTTTTGAAAACGCCCCTTTTGCCTAGAAGCCCCTAAACCCATTGAAATAGCATTGGGGGTTTAAATTCGTTAGGCCCCGCCCCTTTGGGTCGTTAGGCCCCGCCCCTTTGGGTCCAGAAGCCCATAATGCCATTCAGAGTATAGACCATGACATGACTGAGGGTTGAGATACTTTTGGCCACGCCCCTTTTGCCTAGAAGCCCCTAAACCCATTGAAATAGCATTGGGGGTTTAAATTCGTTAGGCCCCGCCCCTTTGGGTCCAGAAGCCCATAATGCCATTCAGAGTATAGACCATGACATGACTGAGGGTAGAGATACTTTTGGCCACGCCCCTTTTGCCTAGAAGCCCCTAAACCCATTGAAATAGCATTGGGGGTTTAAATTCGTTAGGCCCCGCCCCTTTGGGTCCAGAAGCCCATAATGCCATTCAGAGTATAGACCATGACATGACTGAGGGTTGTGATACTTTTGGCCACGCCCCTTTTGCCTAGAAGCCCCTAAACCCATTGAAATAGCATTGGGGGTTTAAATTCGTTAGGCCCCGCCCCTTTGGGTCCAGAAGCCCATAATGCCATTCAGAGTATAGACCATGACATGACTGAGGGTAGAGATACTTTTGGCCACGCCCTTTTTGCCTAGAAGCCCCTAAACCCATTGAAATAGCATTGGGGGTTTAAATTCGTTAGGCCCCGCCCCTTTGGGTCCAGAAGCCCATAATGCCATTCAGAGTATAGACCATGACATGACTGAGGGTTGAGATACTTTTGGCCACGCCCCTTTTGCCTAGAAGCCCCTAAACCCATTGAAATAGCATTGGGGGTTTAAATTCGTTAGGCCCCGCCCCTTTGGGTCCAGAAGCCCATAATGCCATTCAGAGTATAGACCATGACATGACTGAGGGTAGATATACTTTTGGCCACGCCCCTTTTGCCTAGAAGCCCCTAAACCCATTGAAATAGCATTGGGGGTTTAAATTCGTTAGGCCCCGCCCCTTTGGGTCCAGAAGCCCATAATGCCATTCAGAGTATAGACCATGACATGACTGAGGGTTGAGATACTTTTGGCCACGCCCCTTTTGCCTAGAAGCCCCTAAACCCATTGAAATAGCATTGGGGGTTTAAATTCGTTAGGCCCCGCCCCTTTGGGTCCAGAAGCCCATAATGCCATTCAGAGTATAGACCATGACATGACTGAGGGTAGAGATACTTTTGGCCACGCCCCTTTTGCCTAGAAGCCCCTAAACCCATTGAAATAGCATTGGGGGTTTAAATTCGTTAGGCCCGGCCCCTTTGGGTCCAGAAGCCCATAATGCCATTCAGAGTATAGACCATGACATGACTGAGGGTAGAGATACTTTTGGCCACGCCCCTTTTGCCTAGAAGCCCCAAAACCCATTGAAATAGCATTGGGGGTTTAAATTCGTTATGCCCCGCCCCTTTGGGTCCAGAAGCCCATAATGCCATTTAGAGTATAGACCATGACATGACTGAGGGTTGAGATACTTTTGGCCACGCCCCTTTTGCCTAGAAGCCCCTAAACCCATTGAAATAGCATTGGGGGTTTAAATTCGTTAGGCCCCGCCCCTTTGGGTCCAGAAGCCCATAATGCCATTCAGAGTATAGACCATGACATGACTGAGGGTTGAGATACTTTTGGCCACGCCCCTTTTGCCTAGAAGCCCCTAAACCCATTGAAATAGCATTGGGGGTTTAAATTCGTTAGGCCCCGCCCCTTTGGGTCCAGAAGCCCATAATGCCATTCAGAGTATAGACCATGACATGACTGAGGGTAGAGATACTTTTGGCCACGCCCCTTTTGCCTAGAAGCCCCTAAACCCATTGAAATAGCATTGGGGGTTTAAATTCGTTAGGCCCCGCCCCTTTGGGTCCAGAAGCCCATAATGCCATTCAGAGTATAGACCATGACATGACTGAGGGTTGAGATACTTTTGGCCACGCCCCTTTTGCCTAGAAGCCCCTAAACCCATTGAAATAGCATTGGGGGTTTAAATTCGTTAGGCCCCGCCCCTTTGGGTCCAGAAGCCCATAATGCCATTCAGAGTATAGACCATGACATGACTGAGGGTAGAGATACTTTTGGCCACGCCCCTTTTGCCTAGAAGCCCCAAAACCCATTGAAATAGCATTGGGGGTTTAAATTCGTTAGGCCCCGCCCCTTTGGGTCCAGAAGCCCATAATGCCATTCAGAGTATAGACCATGACATGACTGAGGGTAGAGATACTTTTGGCCACGCCCCTTTTGCCTAGAAGCCCCAAAACCCATTGAAATAGCATTGGGGGTTTAAATTCGTTAGGCCCCGCCCCTTTGGGTCCAGAAGCCCATAATGCCATTCAGAGTATAGACCATGACATGACTGAGGGTAGAGATACTTTTGGCCACGCCCCTTTTGCCTAGAAGCCCCTAAACCCATTGAAATAGCATTGGGGGTTTAAATTTGTTAGGCCCCTCCCCTTTGGGTCCAGAAGCCCATAATGCCATTCAGAGTATAGACCATGACATGACTGAGGGTTGAGATACTTTTGGCCACGCCCCCTTTTGCCTAGAAGCCCCTAAACCCATTGAAATAGCATTGGGGGTTTAAATTCGTTAGGCCCCGCCCCTTTGGGTCCAGAAGCCCATAATGCCATTCAGAGTATAGACCATGACATGACTGAGGGTTGAGATAATTTTGGCCACGCCCCTTTTGCCTAGAAGCCCCTAAACCTATTGAAATAGCATTGGGGGTTTAAATTCGTTAGGCCCCGCCCCTTTGGGTCCAGAAGCCCAGAAAACCATTCGGAGTATAGACCTTGACATGGCTGAGGGTTGAGATACTTTTGGCCACGCCCCTTTTGTCTAAAAGCCCCTAAACCCATTGAAATAGCATTGGGGGTTTAAATTCGTTAGGCCCCGCCCCTTTGGGTCCAGAAGCCCATAATGCCATTCAGAGTATAGACCTTGACATGGCTGAGGGTTGAGATACTTTTGGCCACGCCCCTTTTATCTAAAAGCCCCTAAACCCATTGAAATAGCATTGGGGGTTTAAATTCGTTAGGCCCCGCCCCTTTGGGTCCAGAAGCCCATAATGCCATTCAGAGTATAGACCATGACATGACTGAGGGTTGAGATACTTTTGGCCACGCCCTTTTTGCCTAGAAGCCCCAAAACCCAATGAAATAGCATTGGGGGTTTACATTCGTTAGGCCCCGCCCCTTTGGGTCCAGAAGCCCATAATGCCATTCAGAGTATAGACCATGACATGACTGAGGGTTGAGATACTTTTGGCCACGCCCTTTTGCCTAGAAGCCCCTAAACCCATTGAAATAGCATTGGGGGTTTAAATTCGTTAGGCCCCGCCCCTTTGGGTCCAGAAGCCCATAATGCCATTCAGAGTATAGACCATGATATGACTGAGGGTTGATATACTTTTGGCCACGCCCCTTTTGCCTAGAAGCCCCTAAACCTATTGAAATAGCATTGGGGGTTTAAATTCGTTAGGCCCCGCCCCTTTGGGTCCAGAAGCCCAGAACACCATTCGGAGTATAGACCATGACATGGCTGAGGGTTGAGATACTTTTGGCCACGCCCCTTTTGTCTAGAAGCCCCTAAACCCATTGAAATAGCATTGGGGGTTTAAATTCGTTAGGCCCCTCCCCTTTGGGTCCAGAAGCCCATAATGCCATTCAGAGTATAGACCATGACATGACTGAGGGTAGAGATACTTTTGGCCACGCCCCTTTTGCATAGAAGCCCCAAAACCCATTGAAATAGCATTGGGGGTTTAAATTCGTTAGGCCCCGCCCCTTTGGGTCCAGAAGCCCATAATGCCATTTAGAGTATAGACCATGACATGACTGAGGGTTGAGATACTTTTGGCCACGCCCCCTTTTGCCTAGAAGCCCCTAAACCCATTGAAATAGCATTGGGGGTTTGAATTCGTTAGGCCCCGCCCCTTTGGGTCCAGAAGCCCATAATGCCATTCAGAGTATAGACCATGACATGACTGAGGGTTGAGATACTTTTGGCCACGCCCCTTTTGCCTAGAAGCCCCTAAACCTATTGAAATAGCATTGGGGGTTTAAATTCGTTAGGCCCCGCCCCTTTGGGTCCAGAAGCCCAGAAAACCCTTCGGAGTATAGACCTTGACATGGCTGAGGGTTGAGATACTTTTGGTCACGCCCCTTTTGTCTAAAAGCCCCTAAACCCATTGAAATAGCATTGGGGGTTTAAATTCGTTAGGCCCCGCCCCTTTGGGTCCAGAAGCCCATAATGCCATTCAGAGTATAGACCATGACATGACTGAGGGTAGAGATACTTTTGGCCACGCCCCTTTTTCCCAGAAGCCCCAAAACCCATTGAAATAGCATTGGGGGTTTAAATTCGTTAGGCCCCGCCCCTTTGGGTCCAGAAGCCCATAATGCCATTCAGAGTATAGACCATGACATGACTGAGGGTAGAGATACTTTTGGCCACGCCCCTTTTGCCTAGAAGCCCCAAAACCCATTGAAATAGCATTGGGGGTTTAAATTCGTTAGGCCCCGCCCCTTTGGGTCCAGAAGCCCATAATGCCATTCAGAGTATAGACCATGACATGACTGAGGGTAGAGATACTTTTGGCCACGCCCCTTTTGCCTAGAAGCCCCAAAACCCATTGAAATAGCATTGGGGGTTTAAATTCGTTAGGCCCCGCCCCTTTGGGTCCAGAAGCCCATAATGCCATTCAGAGTATAGACCATGACATGACTGAGGGTTGAGATATTTTTGGCCACGCCCCTTTTGCCTAGAAGCCCCTAAACCCATTGAAATAGCATTGGGGGTTTAAATTCGTTAGGGCCGGCCCCTTTGGGTCCAGAAGCCCATAATGCCATTCAGAGTATAGACCATGACATGACTGAGGGTTGAGATACTTTTGGCCACGCCCCTTTTGCCTAGAAGTCCCTAAACCTATTGAAATAGCATTGGGGGTTTAAATTCGTTAGGCCCCGCCCCTTTGGGTCCAGAAGCCCAGAACACCATTCGGAGTATAGACCTTGACATGGCTGAGGATTGAGATACTTTTGGCCACGCCCCTTTTGTCTAGAAGCCCCTAAACCCATTGAAATAGCATTGGGGGTTTAAATTCGTTAGGCCCCGCCCCTTTGGGTCCAGAAGCCCAGAACACCATTCGGAGTATAGACCTTGACATGGCTGAGGGTTGAGATACTTTTGGCCACGCCCCTTTTGCCTAGAAGCCCCAAAACCCATTGAAATAGCATTGGGGGTTTAAATTCGTTAGGCCCCGCCCCTTTGGGTCCAGAAGCCCATAATGCCATTTAGAGTATAGACCATGACATGACTGAGGGTTGAGATACTTTTGGCCACGCCCCTTTTGCCTAGAAGCCCCTAAACCCATTGAAATAGCATTGGGGGTTTAAATTCGTTAGGCCCCGCCCCTTTGGGTCCAGAAGCCCATAATGCCATTCAGAGTATAGACCATGACATGACTGAGGGTAGAGATACTTTTGGCCACGCCCCTTTTGCCTAGAAGCCCCAAAACCCATTGAAATAGCATTGGGGGTTTAAATTCGTTAGGCCCCGCCCCTTTGGGTCCAGAAGCCCATAATGCCATTTAGAGTATAGACCATGACATGACTGAGGGTTGAGATACTTTTGGCCACGCCCCTTTGGCCTAGAAGCCCCTAAACCCATTGAAATAGCATTGGGGGTTTAAATTCGTTAGGCCCCGCCCCTTTGGGTCCAGAAGCCCATAATGCCATTCAGAGTATAGACCATGACATGACTGAGGGTTGAGATACTTTTGGCCACGCCCCTTTTGCCTAGAAGCCCCTAAACCCATTGAAATAGCATTGGGGGTTTAAATTCGTTAGGCCCCGCCCCTTTGGGTCCAGAAGCCCATAATGCCATTCAGAGTATAGACCATGACATGACTGAGGGTAGAGATACTTTTGGCCACGCCCCTTTTGCCTAGAAGCCCCAAAACCCATTGAAATAGCATTGGGGGTTTAAATTCGTTAGGCCCCGCCCCTTTGGGTCCAGAAGCCCATAATGCCATTCAGAGTATAGACCATGACATGACTGAGGGTTGAGATACTTTTGGCCACGCCCTTTTTGCCTAGAAGCCCCAAAACCCAATGAAATAGCATTGGGGGTTTAAATTCGTTAGGCCCCGCCCCTTTGGGTCCAGAAGCCCATAATGCCATTCAGAGTATAGACCATGACATGACTGAGGGTTGAGATACTTTTGGCCACGCCCCTTTTGCCTAGAAGCCCCTAAACCCATTGAAATAGCATTGGGGGTTTAAATTCGTTAGGCCCCGCCCCTTTGGGTCCAGAAGCCCATAATGCCATTCAGAGTATAGACCATGACATGACTGAGGGTTGAGATACTTTTGGCCACGCCCCTTTTGCCTAGAAGCCCCTAAACCCATTGAAATAGCATTGGGGGTTTAAATTCGTTAGGCCCCGCCCCTTTTGGTCCAGAAGCCCATAATGCCATTCAGAGTATAGACCATGATATGACTGAGGGTTGATATACTTTTGGCCACGCCCCTTTTGCCTAGAAGCCCCTAAACCTATTGAAATAGCATTGGGGGTTTAAATTCGTAAGGCCCCGCCCCTTTGGGTCCAGAAGCCCAGAACACCATTCGGAGTATAGACCATGACATGGCTGAGGGTTGAGATACTTTTGGCCACGCCCCTTTTGTCTAGAAGCCCCTAAACCCATTGAAATAGCATTGGGGGTTTAAATTCGTTAGGCCCCGCCCCTTTGGGTCCAGAAGCCCATAATGCCATTCAGAGTATAGACCATGACATGACTGAGGGTAGAGATACTTTTGGCCACGCCCCTTTTGCATAGAAGCCCCAAAACCCATTGAAATAGCATTGGGGGTTTAAATTCGTTAGGCCCCGCCCCTTTGGGTCCAGAAGCCCATAATGCCATTTAGAGTATAGACCATGACATGACTGAGGGTTGAGATACTTTTGGCCACGCCCCCTTTTGCCTAGAAGCCCCTAAACCCATTGAAATAGCATTGGGGGTTTAAATTCGTTAGGCCCCGCCCCTTTGGGTCCAGAAGCCCATAATGCCATTCAGAGTATAGACCATGACATGACTGAGGGTTGAGATACTTTTGGCCACGCCCCTTTTGCCTAGAAGCCCCTAAACCTATTGAAATAGCATTGGGGGTTTAAATTCGTTAGGCCCCGCCCCTTTGGGTCCAGAAGCCCAGAAAACCCTTCGGAGTATAGACCTTGACATGGCTGAGGGTTGAGATACTTTTGGCCACGCCCCTTTTGTCTAAAAGCCCCTAAACCCATTGAAATAGCATTGGGGGTTTAAATTCGTTAGGCCCCGCCCCTTTGGGTCCAGAAGCCCATAATGCCATTCAGAGTATAGACCATGACATGACTGAGGGTAGAGATACTTTTGGCCACGCCCCATTTTGCCTAGAAGCCCCAAAACCCATTGAAATAGCATTGGGGGTTTAAATTCGTTAGGCCCGGCCCCTTTGGGTCCAGAAGCCCATAATGCCATTCAGAGTATAGACCATGACATGACTGAGGGTAGAGATACTTTTGGCCACGCCCCTTTTGCCTAGAAGCCCCAAAACCCATTGAAATAGCATTGGGGGTTTAAATTCGTTAGGCCCCGCCCCTTTGGGTCCAGAAGCCCATAATGCCATTTAGAGTATAGACCATGACATGACTGAGGGTTGAGATACTTTTGGCCACGCCCCTTTTGCCTAGAAGCCTCTAAACCCATTGAAATAGCATTGGGGGTTTAAATTCGTTAGGCCCCGCCCCTTTGGGTCCAGAAGCCCATAATGCCATTCAGAGTATAGACCATGACATGACTGAGGGTTGAGATACTTTTGGCCACGCCCCTTTTGCCTAGAAGCCCCTAAACCCATTGAAATAGCATTGGGGGTTTAAATTCGTTAGGCCCCGCCCCTTTGGGTCCAGAAGCCCATAATGCCATTCAGAGTATAGACCATGACATGACTGAGGGTTGAGATACTTTTGGCCACGCCCCTTTTGCCTAGAAGCCCCTAAACCCATTGAAATAGCATTGGGGGTTTAAATTCGTTAGGCCCCGCCCCTTTGGGTCCAGAAGCCCATAATGCCATTCAGAGTATAGACCATGACATGACTGAGGGTAGAGATACTTTTGGCCACGCCCCTTTTGCCTAGAAGCCCCAAAACCCATTGAAATAGCATTGGGGGTTTAAATTCGTTAGGCCCCGCCCCTTTGGGTCTAGAAGCCCATAATGCCATTCAGAGTATAGACCATGACATGACTGAGGGTAGAGATACTTTTGGCCACGCCCCTTTTGCCTAGAAGCCCCAAAACCCATTGAAATAGCATTGGGGGTTTAAATTCGTTAGGCCCCGCCCCTTTGGGTCCAGAAGCCCATAATGCCATTCAGAGTATAGACCATGACATGACTGAGGGTAGATATACTTTTGGCCACGCCCCTTTTGCCTAGAAGCCCCAAAACCCATTGAAATAGCATTGGGGGTTTAAATTCGTTAGGCCCCGCCCCTTTGGGTCCAGAAGCCCATAATGCCATTCAGAGTATAGACCATGACATGACTGAGGGTAGAGATACTGTTGGCCACGCCCCTTTTGCCTAGAAGCCCCAAAACCCATTGAAATAGCATTGGGGGTTTAAATTCGTTAGGCCCCGCCCCTTTGGGTCCAGAAGCCCATAATGCCATTCAGAGTATAGACCATGACATGACTGAGGGTAGAGATACTTTTGGCCACGCCCCTTTTGCCTAGAAGCCCCTAAACCCATTGAAATAGCATTGGGGGTTTAAATTCGTTAGGCCCCGCCCCTTTGGGTCCAGAAGCCCATAATGCCATTCAGAGTATAGACCATGACATGACTGAGGGTTGAGATACTTTTGGCCACGCCCCCTTTTGCCTAGAAGCCCCTAAACCCATTGAAATAGCATTGGGGGTTTAAATTCGTTAGGCCCCACCCCTTTGGGTCCAGAAGCCCATAATGCCATTCAGAGTATAGACCATGACATGACTGAGGGTTGAGATACTTTTGGCCACGCCCCTTTTGCCTAAAAGCCCCTAAACCTATTGAAATAGCATTGGGGGTTTAAATTCGTTAGGCCCCGCCCCTTTGGGTCCAGAAGCCCAGAAAACCCTTCTGAGTATAGACCTTGACATGGCTGAGGGTTGAGATACTTTTGGCCACGCCCCTTTTGTCTAAAAGCCCCTAAACCCATTGAAATAGCATTGGGGGTTTAAATTCGTTAGGCCCCGCCCCTTTGGGTCCAGAAGCCCATAATGCCATTCAGAGTATAGACCATGACATGACTGAGGGTAGAGATACTTTTGGCCACGCCCTTTTTGCCTAGAAGCCCCAAAACCCATTGAAATAGCATTGGGGGTTTAAATTCGTTAGGCCCGGCCCCTTTGGGTCCAGAAGCCCATAATGCCATTCAGAGTATAGACCATGACATGACTGAGGGTAGAGATACTTTTGGCCACGCCCCTTTTGCCTAGAAGTCCCAAAACCCATTGAAATAGCATTGGGGGTTTAAATTCGTTAGGCCCCGCCCCTTTGGGTCCAGAAGCCCATAATGCCATTTAGAGTATAGACCATGACATGACTGAGGGTTGAGATACTTTTGGCCACGCCCCTTTTGCCTAGAAGCCCCTAAACCCATTGAAATAGCATTGGGGGTTTAAATTCGTTAGGCCCCGCCCCTTTGGGTCCAGAAGCCCATAATGCCATTCAGAGTATAGACCATGACATGACTGAGGGTTGAGATACTTTTGGCCACGCCCCTTTTGCCTAGAAGCCCCTAAACCCATTGAAATAGCATTGGGGGTTTAAATTCGTTAGGCCCCGCCCCTTTGGGTCCAGAAGCCCATAATGCCATTCAGAGTATAGACCATGACATGACTGAGGGTAGAGATACTTTTGGCCACGCCCCTTTTGCCTAGAAGCCCCTAAACCCATTGAAATAGCATTGGGGGTTTAAATTCGTTAGGCCCCGCCCCTTTGGGTCCAGAAGCCCATAATGCCATTCAGAGTATAGACCATGACATGACTGAGGGTTGAGATACTTTTGGCCACGCCCCTTTTGCCTAGAAGCCCCTAAACCCATTGAAATAGCATTGGGGGTTTAAATTCGTTAGGCCCCGCCCCTTTGGGTCCAGAAGCCCATAATGCCATTCAGAGTATAGACCATGACATGACTGAGGGTAGAGATACTTTTGGCCACGCCCCTTTTGCCTAGAAGCCCCTAAACCCATTGAAATAGCATTGGGGGTTTAAATTCGTTAGGCCCCGCCCCTTTGGGTCCAGAAGCCCATAATGCCATTCAGAGTAAAGACCATGACATGACTGAGGGTTGAGATACTTTTGGCCACGCCCCTTTTGCCTAGAAGCCCCTAAACCCATTGAAATAGCATTGGGGGTTTAAATTCGTTAGGCCCCGCCCCTTTGGGTCCAGAAGCCTATAATGCCATTCAGAGTATATACCATGACATGACTGAGGGTTGAGATACTTTTGGCCACGCCCCTTTTGCCTAGAAGCCCCTAAACCTATTGAAATAGCATTGGGGGTTTAAATTCGTTAGGCCCCGCCCCTTTGGGTCCAGAAGCCCAGAAAACCCTTCGGAGTATAGACCTTGACATGGCTGAGGGTTGAGATACTTTTGGCCACGCCCCTTTTGTCTAAAAGCCCCTAAACCCATTGAAATAGCATTGGGGGTTTAAATTCGTTAGGCCCCGCCCCTTTGGGTCCAGAAGCCCATAATGCCATTCAGAGTATAGACCATGACATGACTGAGGGTAGAGATACTTTTGGCCACGCCCCTTTTGCCCAGAAGCCCCAAAACCCATTGAAATAGCATTGGGGGTTTAAATTCGTTAGGCCCCGCCCCTTTGGGTCCAGAAGCCCATAATGCCATTCAGAGTATAGACCATGACATGACTGAGGGTAGAGATACTTTTGGCCACGCCCCTTTTGCCTAGAAGCCCCAAAACCCATTGAAATAGCATTGGGGGTTTAAATTCGTTAGGCCCCGCCCCTTTGGGTCCAGAAGCCCATAATGCCATTCAGAGTATAGACCATGACATGACTGAGGGTAGAGATACTTTTAGCCACGCCCCTTTTGCCTAGAAGCCCCAAAACCCATTGAAATAGCATTGGGGGTTTAAATTCGTTAGGCCCCGCCCCTTTGGGTCCAGAAGCCCATAATGCCATTCAGAGTATAGACCATGACATGACTGAGGGTTGAGATATTTTTGGCCACGCCCCTTTTGCCTAGAAGCCCCTAAACCCATTGAAATAGCATTGGGGGTTTAAATTCGTTAGGCCCCGCCCCTTTGGGTCCAGAAGCCCATAATGCCATTCAGAGTATAGACCATGACATGACTGAGGGTAGAGATACTTTTGGCCACGCCCCTTTTGCCTAGAAGCCCCAAAACCCATTGAAATAGCATTGGGGGTTTAAATTCGTTAGGCCCCGCCCCTTTGGGTCCAGAAGCCCATAATGCCATTCAGAGTATAGACCATGACATGACTGAGGGTTGAGATACTTTTGGCCACGCCCTTTTTGCCTAGAAGCCCCAAAACCCAATGAAATAGCATTGGGGGTTTAAATTCGTTAGGCCCCGCCCCTTTGGGTCCAGAAGCCCAGAACACCATTCGGAGTATAGACCATGACATGGCTGAGGGTTGAGATACTTTTGGCCACGCCCCTTTTGTCTAGAAGCCCCTAAACCCATTGAAATAGCATTGGGGGTTTAAATTCGTTAGGCCCCGCCCCTTTGGGTCCAGAAGCCCATAATGCCATTCAGAGTATAGACCATGACATGACTGAGGGTAGAGATACTTTTGGCCACGCCCCTTTTGCATAGAAGCCCCAAAACCCATTGAAATAGCATTGGGGGTTTAAATTCGTTAGGCCCCGCCCCTTTGGGTCCAGAAGCCCATAATGCCATTTAGAGTATAGACCATGACATGACTGAGGGTTGAGATACTTTTGGCCACGCCCCCTTTTGCCTAGAAGCCCCTAAACCCATTGAAATAGCATTGGGGGTTTAAATTCGTTAGGCCCCGCCCCTTTGGGTCCAGAAGCCCATAATGCCATTCAGAGTATAGACTATGACATGACTGAGGGTTGAGATACTTTTGGCCACGCCCCTTTTGCCTAGAAGCCCCTAAACCTATTGAAATAGCATTGGGGGTTTAAATTCGTTAGGCCCCGCCCCTTTGGGTCCAGAAGCCCAGAAAACCCTTCGGAGTATAGACCTTGACATGGCTGAGGGTTGAGATACTTTTGGCCACGCCCCTTTTGTCTAAAAGCCCCTAAACCCATTGAAATAGCATTGGGGGTTTAAATTCGTTAGGCCCCGCCCCTTTGGGTCCAGAAGCCCATAATGCCATTCAGAGTATAGACCATGACATGACTGAGGGTAGAGATACTTTTGGCCACGCCCCATTTTGCCTAGAAGCCCCAAAACCCATTGAAATAGCATTGGGGGTTTAAATTCGTTAGGCCCGGCCCCTTTGGGTCCAGAAGCCCATAATGCCATTCAGAGTATAGACCATGACATGACTGAGGGTAGAGATACTTTTGGCCACGCCCCTTTTGCCTAGAAGCCCCAAAACCCATTGAAATAGCATTGGGGGTTTAAATTCGTTAGGCCCCGCCCCTTTGGGTCCAGAAGCCCATAATGCCATTTAGAGTATAGACCATGACATGACTGAGGGTTGAGATACTTTTGGCCACGCCCCTTTTGCCTAGAAGCCCCTAAACCCATTGAAATAGCATTGGGGTTTAAATTCGTTAGGCCCCGCCCCTTTGGGTCCAGAAGCCCATAATGCCATTCAGAGTATAGACCATGACATGACTGAGGGTTGAGATACTTTTGGCCACGCCCCTTTTGCCTAGAAGCCCCTAAACCCATTGAAATAGCATTGGGGGTTTAAATTCGTTAGGCCCCGCCCCTTTGGGTCCAGAAGCCCATAATGCCATTCAGAGTATAGACCATGACATGACTGAGGGTTGAGATACTTTTGGCCACGCCCCTTTTGCCTATAAGCCCCTAAACCCATTGAAATAGCATTGGGGGTTTAAATTCGTTAGGCCCCGCCCCTTTGGGTCCAGAAGCCCATAATGCCATTCAGAGTATAGACCATGACATGACTGAGGGTAGAGATACTTTTGGCCACGCCCCTTTTGCCTAGAAGCCCCAAAACCCATTGAAATAGCATTGGGGGTTAAATTCGTTAGGCCCCGCCCCTTTGGGTCTAGAAGCCCATAATGCCATTCAGAGTATAGACCATGACATGACTGAGGGTAGAGATACTTTTGGCCACGCCCCTTTTGCCTAGAAGCCCCAAAACCCATTGAAATAGCATTGGGGGTTTAAATTCGTTAGGCCCCGCCCCTTTGGGTCCAGAAGCCCATAATGCCATTCAGAGTATAGACCATGACATGACTGAGGGTAGAGATACTTTTGGCCACGCCCCTTTTGCCTAGAAGCCCCAAAACCCATTGAAATAGCATTGGGGGTTTAAATTCGTTAGGCCCCGCCCCTTTGGGTCCAGAAGCCCATAATGCCATTCAGAGTATAGACCATGACATGACTGAGGGTTGAGATACTTTTGGCCACGCCCTTTTTGCCTAGAAGCCCCAAAACCCATTGAAATAGCATTGGGGGTTTAAATTCGTTAGGCCCGGCCCCTTTGGGTCCAGAAGCCCATAATGCCATTCAGAGTATAGACCATGACATGACTGAGGGTTGAGATACTTTTGGCCACGCCCCTTTTGCCTAGAAGCCCCTAAACCCATTGAAATAGCATTGGGGGTTTAAATTCGTTAGGCCCCGCCCCTTTGGGTCCAGAAGCCCATAATGCCATTCACAGTATAGACCATGACATGACTGAGGGTTGAGATACTTTTGGCCACGCCCCTTTTGCCTAGAAGCCCCTAAACCCATTGAAATAGCATTGGGGGTTTAAATTCGTTAGGCCCCGCCCCTTTGGGTCCAGAAGCCCATAATGCCATTCACACTATAGACCATGACATGACTGAGGGTTGAGATACTTTTGGCCACGCCCCTTTTGCCTAGAAGCCCCTAAACCCATTGAAATAGCATTGGGGGTTTAAATTCGTTAGGCCCCGCCCCTTTGGGTCCAGAAGCCCATAATGCCATTCAGAGTATAGACCATGACATGACTGAGGGTAGAGATACTTTTGGCCACGCCCCTTTTGCCTAGAAGCCCCTAAACCCATTGAAATAGCATTGGGGGTTTAAATTCGTTAGGCCCCGCCCCTTTGGGTCCAGAAGCCCATAATGCCATTCAGAGTATAGACCATGACATGACTGAGGGTTGAGATACTTTTGGCCACGCCCCTTTTGCCTAGAAGCCCCTAAACCCATTGAAATAGCATTGGGGGTTTAAATTCGTTAGGCCCCGCCCCTTTGGGTCCAGAAGCCCATAATGCCATTCAGAGTATAGACCATGACATGACTGAGGGTAGAGATACTTTTGGCCACGCCCCTTTTGCCTAGAAGCCCCTAAAACCCATTGAAATAGCATTGGGGGTTTAAATTCGTTAGGCCCCGCCCCTTTGGGTCCAGAAGCCCATAATGCCATTCAGAGTATAGACCATGACATGACTGAGGGTTGAGATACTTTTGGCCACGCCCCTTTTGCCTAGAAGCCCCTAAACCCATTGAAATAGCATTGGGGGTTTAAATCGTTAGGCCCCGCCCCTTTGGGTCCAGAAGCCCATAATGCCATTCAGAGTATAGACCATGACATGACTGAGGGTAGAGAACTTTTGGCCACGCCCCTTTTGCCTAGAAGCCCCAAAACCCATTGAAATAGCATTGGGGGTTTAAATCGTTAGGCCCCGCCCCTTGGGTCCCAGAAGCCCAAAATGCCATTCAGAGTATAGACCATGGACATGACTGAGGTTGAGATACTTTTGGCCACGCCCCTTTA